>NW_027210992.1:0-221296 GCF_029030835.1 Brachyistius frenatus | reverse complement strand
GTCCGTCCGCCCGTCCATCATCTTCCACTTATCCGGGTCGGGTCTCGTGGCAGCAGTCAAGCCAGCTGACCCAGACTTCCCTCTCCTGCAACATCTTCCAGCTCCTCCTGAGGATCCCGAGGCGTTCCCAGGCCAACAGGGAGATATGATCCTCCAGATGTTCTGGGTCTTCTCCGAGGTCTCCTGCCAGTTGGGCGTCTCCACAAAACCTCCAGAGGGAGGCGGCCAGGAGGATCCTGATCAGATGCTGAACCACCTCAGCTGACTCCTTTCGACATGAAGGAGTAGCGCCTCAACTCCGAGTTCCCTCCTGATGTCCAGCTCCTCCCCCGATCTCCAAGGCTGAGCCCGGCCTCCTACGGAGGAAACTCATTTCGGCCGCTTGTAGCCGCGACCTCGTTCTTTCTGTGACGACCCAGAGAGCTGCTGACCATCGGAGAGACGGAGCGTAGATCGACCGCTAAACTGAGAGCTTCACCTTCTGAATCAGCTCCTCTTCACCAACACGGTCCGGTGCAGCGCCTGGTGAACTGCTGCAGCCGCACCGCTCCACCTGTCAATCACCCGCTCGATGTGTTGACAATCTGTTTTCATGTTTCTGAAAGGCAAAATTAGTCCGTGTTGCTAGTGTGAACGTGAACTTCCCCTTTAGACATACGTAGAGAAGGGAAGTTGTGCAACCTCCTGTGCACCTGACTGAACCAACACCTGGTGGACACACCGTGGTCCAGGTGGACTCATCAGGTTCTGCTCATGTTTGTTCCTTTGCATAACTACAACTCTGAAGAGGTTCATGTAAACGTACTTAGTCTCTACTTACCTACACAATTACTAACTGTTGTTTAGTCTGAACTGACCACATCGGACAAAGGTTTAAACATGTTGTAGTCTAACTCGGACGGACAGACGCTCATTCTGCTTTTTATTTTAGGTAATTGCAGTTTCGTATTGACAAAACTACAACTCTTTCATCACAGTTTGGCAATATCCTAAATTATGCCCCAGCAGTTTTCGTGACATTTTGATAACACTAGAGGAACTTTTCTCACAGAGGATATGAACAATACAAATTATTGGCCGAAGTCCTAAAAAAAAAAGTAATGTCTGAAAATACAGTGGAGCTTAAAAAGAGACTTCTAGGACAAAAAAAAAATCCAACAGTATTATAGTTTAAAAAAAAAAGCGTTTTCCTTCATATGTTGTGATGCGGTTGAACTTGAACTGATCTTTCTCATCATCATCATCGTCATCACCTCTCTGTCTTTACCAGTTTTATCATTAAGCCTCCGAAGCACGACCACTTCTGACTGCTGGTTTATCTGTAAAAGTAGTTGTTGAGGTGAGATGGATGAGAGCCGACTGCCCGAACTCAGAAAGCCCAGGATGAACAACATGTCGTCATCGCTCCACCTCCAAATATCACCTTTTATGGAGCTGCTTCTGAGAAAGTCTTCTTAACACACTTACATCTGTCTTTTAAAGTGTTTTTCCCCGTTCGCTTGCGTCAGGGTAGAGATTTGATTGATGGCAGTGAAGGCCGCTGTGCTTTACACATAAAGTGAAGTGGAAGAATGAAAAGTGAATGAGGAGAGAGAAACCCAGAGAGCGAGAGACACCCACGACAAAACAATCACCAAAAAATACTGAAGCTGATTGTTTTCATGTCTGGTGTCAGGAAGCTGTTGAATTTAGGCTGAAAACAAGATTATTCCCTTTCCGTTGATGTGCAGGTGTCATGCTGAGTTCTGAGAATGAAATAAAACCTGGCAGGACCGCTGCCGTGAAAACTACCAGACATTTTAATGATTTAAGTTTGGTTTGAAATTTTGGTTTTAATTTTCATTAAATATGCGTTGACACGGTTAACAAAGCATCACATTGTGTTTTATTTACATTTGACAGCCTCCCAACTATTTTGGAAACAGGGTTGTACATAAATGTTGATAACTGATCTGAAGTCTGTCGTTTTTTTAACATTCAGAGTCACCAATGTTTTATTATGGTGGCATTTCCTTGATACAATTGAGTAATCTGTATTTATACTGTATTATTATTAGTATTACTATAATATCTAGCCTAATAACAAGATGGACTGTTAAACAAAAAAGTTGGCCAATAAACCTGTTGTGTCAAGTCCTCTTAAAGTTGATCAAATACAGTATGTTTTATCCAGACATGTGCAGCCCTGCCAGATGGACAGTTTTGTGATGCATACCACAAACGGTTTTCAGTGGTGTTTGCAGTTGTCACCTCTGACTGCACACATGAACGGAGGTGTGTTCTGGGGAAGATAGGTGGTCCCACTTGTTGGAGGTAAAACAGCTGGCGCCGCATTACTCTTCTACAATTGGACTTTCTTTGTTTCCTTAGAAATAGTTCCTCCGCTGCTGTTTTTCCATTCAGTCTTTCTCATTGTCATCATCAGACAGAACTATTAGATCTGATCCAGGTTCATTATTTGAGTTTTGAAGTTCAACAGTCAGGTTTGATTGATCTGCTGTATTGGGCTGCCACTGTTTTGATATCGCCCTGACAGCAGTGACACCGATATTCAGACAGTTTTCTGTCCCTTGAATCTCCTTCAGCTTGTAAACTTGTAAAGGTGAATGAGTGTTGTAGGAGATGCTGGTTCATCCTCGAATCCCAAGCTTTCATTTAATTGCAGTTTTATTACTGTATTTTATTTCTTAAACTGCTCTGCAACTTTTATTCTATTTTTAGCTTGTTTAATGTTTTAATAACTGTTTTTAATGTTTCGATCAATGTTCTTAATTGTTTTTAAATGTGCTTTTCCTTTGACTGATGTTTTAATGGTTTTATGTGAAGCACTTTGAATTGCCTTGTTGTTGAAATGTGCTCTACAAATAAACTTGCCTCGTTCCAAATTCTCCTTCACAAACAAAAAACTAACGACAGGATTTCCATGAAATTTACTTTGATACATCCTTGAACCTCACATGATGAGATTGTGTGTGTGTGTGTGTGTGTGTGTGTGTGTGTGTGTGTGTGTGTGTGTGTGTGTGTGTGTGTGTGTGTGTGTGTGTGTGTGTGTGTGTTTTCTGGGAAAACACAGTGACTATTATACTATGTAGAAAACCCCAGTAACTCTCATACTACTGTAGAAACATGTGAAACCAGTGGAGGACTAAAGACGTGGAAGACGCCAGAATCTACAAGAGATGAAGAATGGCTGTTAAAATACTGACGAAACTATTTCTGAAACTGATTTTTGGGGGACATTTTTAACATTGCAAACACCTTTTTAAAACATGTGCATGTATTTATGTTCAGGCACAAAAACATGTTAAATATTCACTCTGTAGAGCCCTACTTAGAATAGCCAGAGGATCCACTGGATGACCCACTGCTCTGTTTCAAAAAGAGAAGGGTATAAAATATTGCAGACACAGATCACATTATCTAAGAGCCAGCTTGCCATAAAACTTCATGAATTTAGCAGAGCTCCTGAACAAATACTTCTGTTTTTGTCCTTCCTGCTGTGACCTTAGTTTAAGTACCAGCACACTCTGGACAAACTGCTCTACAGAGGACAGCGTGTCATCACAGGAAAGAAATAGTGTGGTAGGTTGTTCCTGTCATGGTTTCATGCTCCAACGCTGCACGAAGCAGACGAGACAGAGCAGCTGAAAGTGACCTCTGCTTGGTGAGCTGGTGAATACAGAAGTACCTGGAAGCCCTGATTCAACTCCAGGATTCATGAACACCGCTTCTTAAAGTACTGTCATAATTCATGAGCACTGAGTTTGAGGTTTCCTTCTCACTCATCTTTATTTCCTGCAGCTATTTTCAGTTCTTTCAGTGAGATTTGAAACGAAGGAATCTCAGGGGAACTGTTTCCTTGACTGCTTTGTGGAGCACACTTTTATCAATCTTGTACTGATAAACAAAAATGGATCCATATTTGTTTACAGTAAATCATATGCCCCCTCCTAAGCTGGTAATATTGAAATGTGATGAGCAGGCAGGTTATGACCAAGTCAGGGTTCCAGATGTTGGAGCATCTGCCAGAAGTGTAAGAATACCTGACGTTAGTGATCACCTTGTTCTGGCCTTCACGTGTTTGACTGTGGAGCTTTTCCAGTTTGATCAGGTGGTGAAGGGATGAGGAACTGATGGTAATTAAACAAAGTGCAATGTTGTTGTTTTTTTTTGCATGCGTTTAATACAAAACTTGAAGAGAGTTAAGTTTTCCAGATTTGAAATAGGATTTTTCTTTCTCTATGAAGACGAGGCCGGTTTTGTCCGTTGGCGGGTCCGGAGGAGATGACGAGGTGGTGTGCTGCTCTGCTAGGAAAACACCCAGCGAGTGCAGAATCTCTCGACCGCTCGCCAAAAGCATGTACGTCTGCTTCGAACCGCTGTCGAGCTCGTTCTCAGGACGTTGGAGAAACAGATGGAGCTGTGTTCTTCACAGATAGTCATGAGCCCAACGTGGGCTACGAGGGCGGGGTGTTTGCACACCGAAGAGTCTTGTCAGTTTCTAAAGAACATGTCAGGTCGTCAGCTGGATGCTTCGCATTCGGCCCGCAGATACAAATATCGCTGCTTCTTGGTTTCATGTGTGAAACTGAAAAACTGTATTTTGCTCTTACGTTTTCAAAATGCACGCTTCTGGTTTCTTTACTTGAGTTAGACAGCCTTGTTGTAACTCAAGTTTTCACAGTTACCAAATGGCACACTGGCCACGATATTAATCAGCCAGAGGCCTCGAGTGTTTCCCACATTAGTCCGTGTAATACCAGATCTCAGAGGATTTGCTAAAGCGCCGGGGATCCAAAAGTCGTTCCTGGTAATTAGTCGGAGCAGCCGGCACAGCGTGGCAAACTCGTACAAACCTTGTAGTCTGGTAATGGAAACCCTTTTCTTACATTCACCGTGGAAAAACGGCACCTGTTAGTCTACATGAGGAATTTGGCAAAGTCAGCATGTTTTGTTTAGACTAGTGGTTCAGTAATAAAGTCGGTGTAGGGCGGGCCAATACATCACGAGGTTGATATCATGATCATTTCTTTTCCTGGTTTTAAAGGCTGCGTTACAGTAAAGTGATGTCATTTTAAAACTGCTATTGCCGTTAAATTTACCCACTTAGTCATTATATCCACATTAATGATAATTATGTCCTTGTGTAAATATTTTGTAGGGATGGGCATTTCAAGAAAAAAATCATATTTGACTATGAATCGATTATTACTACCCTTTATTATTATTATTATTATTAAATTGAACCTCGCGTTGCTGCAAGACTTGGTATTAAATAATTGTCAGTCTCACCTGAGAGTCTTTTGCTTTTTCAGGAATGTATTCAACACTGTTTCTGTAAGCTCTGACATCAACTTCCTGGGGTTTGTGTTTGAGAGTTCACCTGGAAGGAGATCCACTTCCACTTTGATTCCTATAAAAGTACACCGAGGGGAGGTCAGGGAAGAAGGTCAAGATGAGATCTGACGGGAAAGGGGAAACAGGAAAAGTGAATAGCTCTGCAAAGCACAACTTCTACTTTTCACACAACTCTTCATCTTGATCATTTCAAGTAGAACAAGTCAATCATTCACATTAGACACTATTTACATGAACACTCGACTTTATTTCAAACTTAACTGAAGGTTTAATATCCATCACACTTTTTGCAATGAAGTCAACCAAAGGTGGCTTCTAGTTATTTTGAGCTAGTAACTCTTATCTTCCAGCTTGGCAGCTCTGGAGCCTTTTAGTGGAGGTGTTGTGGGTTCACGTGAAGGGACGGGGAGGCTCGAGGAGGAAATACCTCCAAACCTCCTCCTCACAAACATCTCTCTCCCCTCTCTACACTAACCCTGCAGCTGGATGAAGCACTTTTGGTTGAACTACAGTCTTAGTAACGAAGTATGGTGCTGGGGGTTTAAAAGCGAGAGGCAGAGTGAGATGGACAGAAAGAGGGTTGGTCAGAGAGTGGTTTGTTATCAGATGACATCATGCTTCAGAGGAAGAACATCTGCGCAGAATAACTTTTTTTTTCCTGGCTGACATCACAAGGCCTCCTGAGTATCTGTTCCATAAAGGCTGATTAAGATCCTCTCTCGGGCCTCCGCAGGCGTTCATGTGGGCCGCCCGTGACTGTCGTAGTTAGTCAGGCTTTTCAGTTATGTCAGGGTCCCCGGCACCGGCTGCACGGCCGGGGAAAATTCTCCAGTAATTACAGCCCTCGCCCAGTAACAGGCTTTAATGTCAGCCCTCCCCCCACCTCCTCTTGGCCTGATGGTTTTGGGGTTTTCCTCCCAACTGTCACTGACAGCTGACCATGTCCTCATGGAGAAGCACTTGCATCCCTTCTCTGCAATGCAGCCTGCTAACAGATGATCTGAAGGGGAGATACAGGAATAGTGCAACGAGTCCTGGAGTTGGACCAGCAGCAACGTTTTAATACACCGACGGCCTTCAGGTACACTGAACCCTGCTGGGTATGAGCAGTGATTAAATCAGGTTTTGATTTGAACATTTTTTAAGAAACCAATACTTCAGCCTGAAATCATTGTGCTTTACTCAGTTGAAGATGGCTTAAGAGTTGTGTGGACATTAGAAAGCAAATGATTCAGGATATATAGAAAAAGGTGAATTGCTGCCCGCCGTCAACCAATCATTTTGCAGTTTACACCCGTGTCTCCCCAGGTTCATATGATGCATGTAGTAAAGACTTTAAAGGAATCACTGTCTGCGTTCAAATTGTTGGTAAAAAAAAAAAAAAAGAAGCTGATTCTGATGGTCCACAAAGTTGTTGCCATGACAACAGACAATGCTTCAAATATGGAAGTTGCTGCAAAGAAGCTGTAAATTGTGAATCGTGGATGTTTCACACGTGTTCAACCTGATCTGTACAATCAGCACAGTTTAGATCAGTGTCCCACTTTCAGTTTCAATCTGACCACATGTGGAATATGGTCACAGTCTCCCCTTCTGCTCCTCAGTTATGGCTTTAAATAAAGGCCAGAAAGAAGTTAATGCAGAACATTATGATGTCACAGCAAAGATAACCTTTGACCTTTTGATATAAAATATTACCATTTTATCCTGACATTTTTGTGAAATTTCATAGTAATTAGATTTTGAATTCTTTGAATGCAGCTTAACAAATCCATTAATTTTATAAGTTGTAAATGAAAATGAATAATGCAGCTGATTATTAGATAAAAGGACCTAAAGAAATCCCCAAAACTCTTTGTGATCGGAGAAGCCAGCCTCCTGTACAGTAAGACAGCTTTTGTGACGTTAAGGAGTTTTGGAAGTTTGTGTTGTGGGCACAAACCCCCCAAAACAGATCCACAGCCATTCAGCTCAACACTTCTGTGGCTGGCAATCATGGGAGGCAACAGAAGGCCTCAGGCTGGAGGTTCAGTGGGACGCTGGTCCTGGTGCACCTGGCCTCAGCCATTTGTTTGGCCTGAGCTGAGTCTCTTCTAACTTCCCTTAACTTTCCACCTTTGGATCAGAGGCTGCCAGGATCCCAGAAAGCATCTGTCTGTGGTGACAGACGGGTCAGCTGCTGCTGGGGAGACCCAGGAAGGATTTGTGCACCGTCCTCGACACGCATGACTGACAGTTTTGTCGAGTACCGCAACCCGTGACTAAATGCTTGTGGTTGGAGCACCTCGGAGGAAGTCCTGTCACTATTATTTACCAGACACCACGTTCACGTTGTTTTTCCTGCTCAAGGTTCGACAGGTGCTATTTTATGACCTCATGTCATCGCTTCCCCTTTTTCTGCTGTGGTTTTCCACATTGGTGGTTCCTGTCACAGTCAGAAATGTCTTTATATATTTCAGTAATAGGCTTTGTATATCCAAGCTGTTATTTATGCCATATCTCCCTCCAGTAATTTTTGTTTACAAAGCAAACAGAAATATAAAGTTTTATTTCAATGATTTCAATGCCAATAAATGTCTCTTCCCTGCTGAATGAAGATGAAGGAGAGAAACGAGATGAGCAGATTATCTCCTCCAGCTGTCAATCTTGAGCTGGAATGATGATTGTATGATATCACATCATGTGTACACCTCCATGTCAGCATGACAACTACATCTAGTAATAAAGTGTCTTGCAGTCTGCATAGCAACTGGGTCGGGGTTAACTCTGTTCTTGGCAGCTCTCCGGTTTGTTCACTTTTCTGTTTTTCAGTGAAGGTTAGCTCTTCTATTGTATCTTGTCCATGCAGGCTTAAACAGCTTGCTCTTTTCAGCCTGCTGGCCTTTTGCCCGAGCTAATGGATTTTGCCTTATAAAATGTGTCGCTCCGTCCTTGCAGCCCCCACATCCTCCCGCCTCCTCTCTGGCCTAAAATGATCATTTTTACGACGTCTGCATATCACATCTTTATCTGTGAAAGCAGCTGATGAGGCTGGAAATTTGCTGAAGATGATTTGGTTTCAGTTTCCATCAACTCTCTGGATGGTTTTATACTCGATTGTCTTGTTAAAGGAAATGAAGTCCCATCGAGCTAACCTGAGCACACAGCATGCAGCAGGTGTAAACAGCTCTGCTACTTTGTCTTGGCAGGTTTTCTCTCGGTTGCATCTTTTTTTGAAGCGTCAGCCGGTCTGTGGCTGCAGCTGCGTTGCGTTGGCTCATTCACACATACCGCAAACATCATCATCTCTTTATTCTGTTGCACCGCTCCGTCTTCTGCTCCCGTGTTTGTTTCCTTTCCAGAAGATTTTTGATATGATTCTGTGTATGTAACACATTTTAGCAGCATCAGCATATTGTTTTATACAGTGTTAGTTTAGTACTTCTTATTATATTTATATGATGCATATTGTGTCAGTTGTGTCTGCGGTTCACGGTAGTTTTGTCATTTGCACCGCTGCATGCCGTCGCAGGTTTCTCATCAGCTGCATGTTCTAGTTGCAGAGCGGCATCAGACACGTCTTCTAATCGGATCCTATCTGCTACACTCACCCTCAGTGTTGTGACCACACACAAGCAAACACTATGCTTCACTTAGTTAGTTTGCTTTGCCTGCTGTCTTCTGTTTATTGTCCCCATGCGGACACTCGGGTTAAACCTTGACGAGTCAGCTGTATTTGAGGTGTTTCTATTGGATTTCATTGTGTGTTATGTTTAAGCACGGCCTTGGTTTTGACTAATGTTTGCACCACGTTGTTGTCCACTGAGCAGCTCAAATCAGCTGGGGGGGGGGAACTATATTACGGATGAAATTATTTTATAATTAGTTTGAAACACGAGTATCATGGATGTCAACCTTAACATGCATTTGCGATTGCAAAAAGTGCCTGAAGCCTCTTAACTATTACGCCTGGAAATCATTTTGGTACGTGAAGAGATGTGATTTCTGGTGATGTGATGCTGCCTGTTTTTCCAGGAGGCTTCTCCGTGGTGTTCCTGGCTCGTACGCACAGCGGTGTCCGCTGCGCTCTCAAGAGGATGTACGTGAACAACGTCCCGGACCTGAACGTCTACAAGAGAGAGATCACTATCATGGTGGGAGCAGCACACTGTTTGTTGCTGTAGCTAGGGATGCTGTCTTTCAACTCTGATGAACTCTTCCTGCGTGTCTTTATTGAGTCTTCATATGAATTTTTTTGCAATTACAATAACAATCAGGCAACAGGAAATGAAGATATATTTTTACCTGTGAATAATTAACCTGAAATGAAAATGAAGTTTGTCTCGGTTGTGAAATAAATGCAGCTTATCACTGCTGAAATCATCAAACCATTATATTCCCCTGTTGTGTCGCAATTTCAAACTAATTCTTGACTCTGGCTGCAATCCTCCTGCTAATCCTTCCCTGGCTGTAGGATAGATTCTCTCTCTTTTCATCCACAAAGGGTTTAATGTGCACTCCAACACACTCTGCTTATGATCTGAAAGTTTCATGAGGCCATTCTCAGTTTTCAGGTATTTAATTGAAGCACATAAAACCCATTTGAAATGGAGCTCGGGCCTCATAAAGACACTCTCTTGTAAAACACGTTGCATATAAATGGCTTCATTTGATCTTCCTACCCGTCCTGTTACTCAGCGTTTTCCAGTCTGACATACTTTAATAAATACCGTCCTCTCACTCATAGCTGACACTTGTGACTATAGTGGACAATTCAATGTGTTTTATGTCATTCAAGGTTAAAGATTATTAATTATGTTATAACCTAACAGACACTTGCAGCGTCGTCTTGAACGTTTGACCCCAGTGTAGCTCTGTGTCTGTTTACTGCCTCGTCATCTGGAACACACACACACACACACACACACACACACACACACACACACACACACACACACACACACACACACACACACACACACACACACACACACACACACACACACACACACACACACACACGAGTCCTTAACCATTGACACACTGCGGGCCTGTTGGGACGTGGCCTTAGGTGTGTCCGTTTCCACAACACACGGCGATCTCCCTTCTCAAGCTGGTGTTTAACAACCAACAAACACTGAAGGTTTAATCCAGCCAATAAATCAAGTTGAGAAAGATTAGTAGAGTTAATAGATTAGCGTGATGTAAGAACATGAAAGAACACCTAAAAACACACACATCAGCCGGGCTGTGAAGGCAGGACTGGGCTGCGTTCAGCTGGGTGTTGAACCTCCTCTGAGACGAGCTTCCTGTGGCTGCAGTCACACCTTTAGCTGTTTTCTGGCCTTTGTTGCAATCTTAAATGTTGTTTTTCCAGATTTACGCTGCTCATACAGACTAAAACCAGTCGGTGCAAACAGTCTTACACGGATTAACTTGCAGCTTTTTACCCTGCAGAATGTTTTAGTTCTATACGGTTATTTATCTTATTCTCATTCTGTTTTTAGAATCCTTTCACAAAAAAGTCCTCCGTTTACAACTGTAGGCAATGTAATAGACTTACCTGGGATTTATTTGACCCAGTGAACTTTCCTGCCCTCTTTAATGCAGTTTATAATCGTTGCACCTAAAACTGAGCAGAAATATATTGAGACCACAGCTTGATTTTAAATTGTTCATTCAGCAGCAGCGTCCACTTGACATGAACAAACACAAATCAGTTTCCAATCACATCAAAAGCTTATTTTGTCAATATTTGATCTTTTTGTTTGTTTTTATAGTAGGTGCCCTGAAAAGTTCAATTCTGTAGATGCACATCTTTAATATTCCTTTTCTTGTGCAGAACTTCCTGAATATTTGGGTGTATGTCTGATTTCTCATGTTTTCATCCCGTGTGCAGAAAGAGCTGTCGGGCCACAAGAACATTGTCGGCTACCTGGACTCCACAATCAATGCTGTGTCAGACAGCGTGTGGGAGGTTCTGATCCTCATGGAGTACTGCAAAGGTACAGCTTTTCATAAATGACATGTTTCTACAGGACCACTGTGTTTAATAGATATTCACAGTTCTGCTGCCGTAGTTTCTGCTTTTCTGCTTCCGCTATAATTAATTCTGGTTATTTGAGACAAATGATTTAAATGAAACCAAACCAGAGCCTTGCTTTATTTCTTACCATTTATTGGAGTAATAATGATGAATGTTCACCTCTTTTAGAAATGACAGCCGTGCCCTGCAGGAAACACAACAACTACACAAAACCAACTTTATCCTGTGCTCATTGGTTAAATACAATTTGATCTTTACTAATCGTCTTTGTTATCTCAGACAGTCTCTCCCTCATGCAACCCACACAGATTTTCCTGTTTTGTGGTATGTGCTGTAACCGTTCTGTTTTCATGAAGCTCCATCAGGCCAAATAGTTAAAAGTGGCTTTTGGACAGAAGTTTCATTTATTTCAAATTTTTTAACATGCTTAATAGCTTGCTGTGGTTTGTTGCCTCTTTTCCCTTTTCTGGCCTCTATATTGAACATTGCAACCATTTATAATAACCTGATTTTTAGACCAAGCCTTTACATGGCACTAACATGCTGGCTGGTGTTGGTTTGATCTGTGTTGAATCCTAAAGCTGTCCGTCCTCCTGTCTCACGCAGCGGGTCAGGTGGTGAAGCAGATGAACCAGCGGTTAAACGTGGGCTTCAGCGAGGCCGAGGTGCTCCACATCTTCTGTGACACCTGCGAGGCCGTAGCACGCCTGCACCAATGCAAGACGCCCGTCATCCACAGAGACCTGAAGGTGAGGAGGGCATCAGTTCTGCTCTCTTTCCGTCTCCTCTCTCCTCCTTTGTTCCATCAGTTGTACCGGTTAAATGCTGCTGACTGTAGGTTACAGAGGTAAAACCGGCTCTCTGATAATGTCCAGCCATCCTTTACTATACCTGCTTTATCCTGAAGGGGGTCACCGGCGGCTGGAGCCTATTGTAGCTAACACACACACACACACACACACACACACACACACACACACACACACACACACACACACACACACACACACACACACACACACACACACACACACACACACACACACACACACACACACACACACACACACACACACACACACACACACACACACACACACTCTCACACACACACACACACACACACACACACACACACACACACACACACACACACACACACACACACACACACACACACACACACAGATTTAATCAGTTCCCCCAAAAGGAGATTCAAAGTAAAAGGTCGCCATTTTTACATTGTGGAGGAGATCCAGCGTAGAACACAGATGGTGCTCGACACCCTGACGGAGACTTCCAGTGAGCTCTCCAAACATGGCAGGTGCTCTGCGGGCGGCGTGTCGTTGCCCACAGGGACTCCTTCAGAGGGGAGGCAGCCAGATTTAAACTAGGTCCAGTTTTTGCTTGCTATGGTCATAGTCTCACAATTTGTTATCATACCTGAGCATGTTTGAAAGGGTGAAGAATATTCCTAGAAACAGGAATAGAATCAGCATAAACATGTCTGGAGAGTTACCGTTGAACCCTACAGAAAACAAGACGTCTCAATTCCTCTGACACTGTTTGACACTTTGAACCATGGTGCTCTGCACAGAATCTACAGCAGTGGATTTCTAAACATGCCAACAAAATAAAAAGGAGAAACTTGTGGATTGCCAGCTGAACAAGTTCAATTTAATGTCAGAGACTGTTTATACATTTAAATAATGTAAATCTGCTTGGTCAGCAGGAGAACGAATGTTTTGGTTTCACCTTCGCTGCTCATTTGAACTCCTCCGCTTCCTCTTTCGTTCCACCGTTTCCTTTGCTGCCTCATCTGCCACCTTTTCCTCTTCTTCCTCCTCCTACTTCTGTCAGAGCACCAGAGTTAAGCTGACAGGCCACAGTAGACACTAGCTCCTAAAGTTTCTCACTAACTTGACTTTTAGAATAGACGGTAACAGAAGGTGGCTAAGAGCCAGAATTAGCCTCATTTTGCTGATGCTTGGGGGCTCGTGGTGATTTCCCACTGGTTGAATTCTCCTCAGTGGCCCATCAGTGGGTTGCTGTACTCTGTCCAGTTGGACAAGCCTCTAAACAGTGCAGTCCCTTCAGATCCACAGGCTTGTCCTCTGTTCGCTGTCTATCTCTTCAGCCTACACGGCTTACATAACATTGCAGGAACACAAAAGCCCATGGAGGCCCAGTCACGCATCGCCAGGGGAAGTGAGAGTGCAAAAAAGCCTCTTAACCCTGAGCTGTCGACAGACTGAAACGCTCAGTGCTGCTTTCATTTAGTCCGTTTTCTCTACATTGTTTGAAATCTTTTTTTTCTTGAGCCTCTTTATTTTTTGGTCTTTTTTTCCTCTTGTGTGTCACATCTCCCACAAATCTCCCACAAATGCCTTAATGTCTTTCTATTAAAGTTTGACAGTTGGTCTTGCTCAGGGCGGACGTTTGGTAGTCACATGACAGTTGCTGAATACAGACTGTGTGCATTTCTTTTGAGTCCTGTGATACTTTCACAGACCTGCTTTGGCATCCTAAAAGATTTTAGTGTTTTTTATAATATTTTTTGTTGTTTTGACTTTCAAACCCACCCATAAGACTGGAGACACACACACACACACACACACACACACACACACACACACACACACACACACACACACACACACACACACACACACACACACACACACACACACACACACACACACACACACACACACACACATTTCCTGTAAGGGGAACACACTAACATGTTTTCAACTTCAGTTGTAAACTTCTGCTAATGTCACTGGCACATGCATTTAGAGAAGTTCTGGATTTGAAGCTCTTTTTATAAATACACTTGTCAAGACAAAATGACATTCAACTGCATGTGACAGCATCTTTCTACAATATATGATGTTGAGTTTTCATTTGTGCCGTTCAGTCTTTTGGTTCCGTTTCTCTCTTGTTTTTTCTCTTTAAAAAGTCTAAAATCTCTGTCTGCTGCTTTCCCAGGTTGAAAACATCCTGCTGAACGACCAGGGGAATTACGTGCTGTGTGACTTCGGCAGCGCCACTCACAAGGTTTTGCTTCCACATAAAGATGGAGTGACGGCGGTGGAGGACGAGATTAAGAAGTACGTTTTTTTTTTGTTTTTTTTTTTATCAGCGAAAGCACAGAACAAAATTAGAACTCGCCAAGCATCAAAGACTTGAGCTTTTTGAGTGTGCTGGTAAAAAACAGAGTCGTCTTTGCCACTTTGGTGTGTAAAACTAAATACTATAAAATAAATCACTGCAATGAAAATACAATACAATAAATAAAAACGATGTATTCTATGAATTCAATCTGATCCTTGTCGTGCAGTAACACAGTGGTGTGCCCTGCAGTGAGTCGATGCTGAGTGTAGTTACTTGGAAAGTATTTTTATTATATTTGAAATGTGAGAGAATTACATGGCAGACATAATTCTCATGTTAAAACAGCTGGTGTGTGCCAGGGGGCGGGGTTAAAGAAAGAGCTGGCAGGAGACCAGAGACAGAGAAACACAAACACAGAGCGAGACAGAGACTAACTTACCATTACAGTTATAAAATGAAGGGGAGACACACTCCAGAAGTGTCACCTCCCTCCATCATCAGGAGAATAGGAGGCTCCGCCCCCGCTGGAGCGCTGGTCGCCTTTTCTTTAAGGTTTATTAATATTAAACGGTGTCGCATGTCCAAATCACACCAAATTCGCCAGAGCGCAACCTCGCGTCCCCGGAAATACACCCACCACGTTTGAAGCAGATGGGATGAATGGTTGTCAATATACACGAGGGACAAACATACAGACAGTTTCCTGAACTCTTATGTAGTAAAGATAAATAAATACATATATTTGTCATGTGCAACATTTATTACTGAAATGTGTTGAACAGATTGAATATTGTAAATGTATTGGATGAAACAAATGCTAAAAAAAGTTTTCTTTTTGGAGACGTAATAGTCAGTTGAAAAACGTGTACAATACTCAACATATTGCAATAACATGTCGTGATTTTAGTACAATGATAATACTGTAATTCCAACTCTTCAAAAAGAAATTACTCCATCGAATTCAAAATGATTCCACATCTTCCCAAAAACATTACAATTCCTCAGTTTCAATATTTGATGTTGTCTTTTTTCTGTTTTCTGTTTTCTATCAATTAGATTAGATTAGATAAATTAGATTTTATTTACATTGAACGCAACTTTTTTTTATAACTATCCAAGTAAACCAAAAGTATGAACACTCCTGCAAACACCATATTGTTGTAAACCCGTTGTAAATGATGTTTATGGGAGGTAGTCACTCCTTTGTGGTCCCTTCAGCTTTGCTTTGTTACAGAGTTTAGTGGATGTTCTCTCCGTGTCAAATCACAGCAGTCCTGTCAGCTCTGGCCTGTTAACTTTCCCACATTTACAACTGCAATAAAGTGCAATGTTTGGTGCTTACCAGCAGTATATGACGGTGTTTAAACATCTCCGTGACACTCGCCCTACAGAAACCGTCAGGCCTTCGAACTGCGGTGACTCAGATGAACTTTCGTTATTCAGCTTCCAAACACAACCAACTGCTTAGATTATTATCAGAACGACTGTGAGCAGAAAACCAGATAAAACGTTTGCTGCAAAGTGAATGAGGTCACCTTTACCAGCAGATTGTGGTCATTGGTTTTGCTTCATCAGTAAACATGCTTGCATCAGTAAACACAAACACGCATGAAGCCATCAGAGAAAGGTTTCTGCCTAACCCGACCAGAACCCAAATTTAGAGGAACTCTAAACTACAGAAGTAGTAGCAGAAGTATCCAAACTACAAGTCCTTAATAGTGTACAATTCCTTTCAGAATATTCATTATTATATACACAATACATGGTATTACCAGATGAATATTAAAGTGACTATGTCCTTGTGTGTATAGTACGAGACACGGTGGAGCATTTAGTACGTAGAGATATTTCATCTGGAGTAGAGATCAGAAACCGCTCAGAGAGTGAATGCTAATGTGTCTCTGTAAGTTTGCTGTATTCATTTAAAAGCTGATGACATGTCGAGGTGGTGATTTAACAGCTTGTGTCGGTCTGTGGAGCTACTTCTAGCTTTCATATATCCTTTTATCATGTGTTTGTGTGTAAAATAATTTCACCACAGCTGGCAAAAGATGCATTAAATAAGCACTCGTTCCTCAGTACAGCCCATGAGTAAACGTGATGATTCCTACCTCCTCCGGCGCTCTGCCGTCTGAACATGGACGTGTCATTGACTACTTCCTGTTGTTGTATCTCACAGGTACACAACTCTTTCATATCGGGCGCCAGAGATGATAAACTTGTACGCAGGAAAAGCCATCACCACCAAGGCTGATATATGGGTAAGGGCCTACTTAGTGTGTTCAGTATTGCTGCGTGTGCATGTTATCCACCCTGCAAGGCCGGTTTGTCCTGGCAGTACAGTATCGTGTCACTCTGCCCCAACACCACCCCTCCTCCTCTCTAGCTCCGGGCTGTTTGCCTCCACCAGCTCTCCAACAGTGTTTTTCCTTCATAAAACATTGAGCAACATCACAACAAAGCCAGGGCTCGGCCTCGTCTCCTCCTCCCTCCCTCCCCGCTGCTCGTCCTCTTCTATTTTCCCTGCGTTCGAGATAATTACACCCAGTTTGAGGACCCTGATAAGCTTGTGTAAAACGGGCCTTGGCTGTTTTGAAGGTGTGAGACGGCAGCAGCCATTTTGAGGGCCAGTGGAAACTGATGCACTGAAATTGAGGGGATTTTAAACAGTTGAGGGATATCTGCTGCCTTCATGTTCTATTTTTTAAAAATCTTTAAATCCAGACCTAAAAGGACTTGATAGATATGATAGAATCAGTCGTGAACACTGATGAGTTACACTGTGTATGTCTGTGCATTAGCAGCTGTGAATCAGTATCTGGCCGTTGGAGAACAACGACTGGACGTACAACAACAACAAAAACTCCCACTTCCTGTCAACGGCCCCCTGCGCTCTCACTTCCTGTTCTTCAGCCACGTGTTTGACACTGAGCTGTTTATTTTTGTCTCACACAAATATCATGCACATTTATCCGTGCAGTCTTTGTGTTTGTTGATATGCCGTCTGCCTCAGATTAGCAGCTAAGTATCCAACTGGATTATCTGGTTGAGTGGAGAACGGTGAAAAATATCTGGTCTACCGATGGAGCGCTTACAGGAAAACGTTCCCTAAACACTGTGGCTAATTCCTGAGTCTCTTTCATCTCCAACTGCATCGTCGGCTAAAAACCCAGGCGCTGAAGCCAAATATAGCTCCAACTGAATGTATGATTGGGGGGCAGAGCTCTTTTGCATGTGGATTTGTTTGGACAGCCACACTGCCAGAGGAGCAGACTGTGGTCCTGTTATGAAGAGCAACTTTTTAACCCGGCACATAAGGAACAGTAATTTACTAGGCAGTCCTTTGTAGCTCGGTGGCTGGAAGAAAAAGCAGCAACATCAGGACTTCCCACCGGGATCGACTGTACTTTACACTTTCAGTAGTTGTCGTCCATTTTTGGTTTGTATTTCTGAAATCTGTGATGAATGCTGAGAGTTTAGTTCTCATTCTAGCCTTGTAAAAAGCACAGATTGTATATTGTAACTGGTCTCATCTCAAATAGGCTCTCGTCTGGAGGAAATGTTGAAGTCTTCTTTGCTTAAAACAACTTGAACATTAAGTGAGAGGCCTTTAACTGTTCAGCAAACGTGCATCCAAAATGTTTCTGTGCTGGCTGTATGTTAATGGTCTGAAGACGTTGTCCGTCTCGGGTAGTTTTTCACTTTTAATGTAAATCAGTTCAACTGGCAGATATTTACTAGGGTTGAATATGGAAACCAAATAGTTTCTGACTTGCAAACGTGATGTGTCTCCTTCACTGCTTCAGAAACTCAGGCCTTCACTGTTGGCATCAATTTCTTGATCAGATATGTGCTTTTAACCTTTTAGGTTCCTCTACAGCTGCTTCATATTGAGACAAAATGAAAAGGTGTTTGTCCATATTATTAATAAATATGAAGGACTTTCAGAAAAACATTTGTTGTATTGCTTGAAGTAAGTATTTGAAAACAGTCCATAGTAGACCAAAACTAAGGTTTCAAGCAACAGCAGCTTTACAGTAACTGGATGCAGGTATTTGAATGTGTGCTTTCTCCACAGGCACTTGGATGCTTGTTGTACAAGCTGTGTTTCTTTGCTCTTCCATTTGGGGAGAGTCAAGTTGCCATATGTGACGGAACCTTCATCGTTCCAGATAACTCCAAATTCTCCTTCAAGTTGCACTGCTTAATCAGTAAGTTTAACATGGATTCATGGTGTCAGACTGTGTTTTCTGATTATAATTCATTACAAGCTGAGAATTACTGGTTATCACAATTTAATAAATCACTATTTAGAAGCCCTTCTGCTATGTTTTGAGTTGTTTATCATTCTTCTCTCTTTGCTACTACTTTTGGTGCTATATCTGAAAAGGCTTTTTTAAGGTTCCTCCTCCACATCATGGGACTTAAACTTTAAGCTTGACTGTGCTAAAGTATATCAACTAACACAATCACAGATACATAAAAGTTTGATCATTTGTGGAAGTTTTTATTTACATTTTTCTCATTATCTAAATTGCAGTTTTCTGTTATTTTGACAGTTTTCTTTTTGCTCTGTTCGCCAACAGATCGATCTGTAACTGTCTGAATTTTTTTTTGTCTTGCGTTTACGTAAGTTGATCCTGTTTGAACCAGTCAGGGACTGTCAGTCATGACAGCCTTATTTGTTATTTCACTTCCCAAAATGCATCATGCAGTGGAGCTTCCTTATAATAATATTTAACCAACATCTCCACCAAGTGGCCAAACAGAGAAGATGCACATTAACCACAGTAAATCAGCTGTTCTGCACAACATGCTGTGTAATACAATGACCTTTTTTTTTTTTTCTTTCTTTCTAGGATATATGCTCGAACCCGACCAGGACACGAGACCAGACATTTACCAAGTGTCCTACTTTGCCTTCAAATTTGCTGGAAAAGACTGTCCTGTGTCAAATCTCTTTGTAAGTCAGCAGAACACAGCGATGAATAGGCGTTCAGCCTTTTACAGACGGTTAACTTCATTCTCCTGCCGTCTTCGTAGAACTCTCCCATCCCTACATCGCTGCCAGAGCCTCTCACCGCCAGCGAGGTCGCTGCGAAGAAAAGTGTGACAAAAGCCAGGTATGAGGAGAGTTTTAATGATCTATAAACTAGCACTGGTAATTATAAATTCATTACAAAACAGGATGATAAAAGAAATCTCTATCTAGTCACTAAATAATTCCTATCTTTTTTCAGTCTAATAAAATAGGATTAATTAAAATCACCTAGCAGTCCTCACTGTACACACGCACACCACCGCGTATACAAAATCAAACCACAACCTTTGCCTCCTTCTCTCCAGGATAACCGACTCTGTGGGCCCGACAGAAACATCGATAGCTCCCAGACAGAGGCCCAAAGCTGCCAACAGTAACGTCCTGCCTCTCGCTAACACTGTCACACCTGTGAAGATGACTGTGCCTTCAGCACCCGTCAGCAACGGACAGAAAGGTTCGTTAACCAATTAGGCCTGAGCTCCAATATCTGTTGTTAAAATGAGATGTGTGCAATGTAAAGTAAATCTGAGTAGTAACAACTAAACAACTGGTATAAAACGACCAGAGTTCAATATCGCTGGAGAACACAGAGTTTGGTGCCCTCTGCTGGTTAGATTTGACATTAATTTCAAACTTCACGATAGCTCACAGCAAGAGGTTTCCGGTCACATGACCCTTTGTCTCCAATTATTTGATTGACTTCCCATCATGCAGAAGCCTGTTTGTATATCGGCGGAACGCACAGTGTAACCGAGCAACGGGGCATTCACTGTTCAGCTGTTTGTCTGGTTTACTGGATCCTTATGTTTGTTGTTGGTGTTTTACACCGTAAAACATAGCAGAGAGGACGAGGAAGGTCGGTGTTCTGCAGCTTCCATGTAGAGTCTGTTCAGAGTCAAACATTTTGTAAATAACTTTAATAAAATGTAGAACTTTGTGTCGTGGCTCGTAGAGACTGAATCCATTCGTACATTGTTTTAAAAGTATTTCATTATTTGGCCTTTGTTTGATGCCACAGATTTATTATGACTATTCAGATGGGATGGTTCTCTAAGACTGTTGCCTGTGTTTTTGTTCATTGTAATTACACAAGAAGTATCATGTATGTACACGTATGACATGTTGTATGTCAACATGTTGTATTGTGTGCAGACAGCCTTTAGTATCAGATCACAGAAAACTAAGTGAGCCTTTCTCTCCAAATGGCTGAACTGGAGATGCAGCCCGGTACGACTGGGACTGAAATGGGTGAAACATCGCTGTTCTTCATTTCTTTGAATCAAATTTGGTAGCGATGCAGTTCACAATCTTTAGAACAGCTTTCACTGAAGCAGTTTACTCGTGTTGACTTGTGTGTTTAGCGTCGTGTCCAAAGTAATAAAGCGCTCCATCTGTACGTGCCCATCAGCTCCCACCCCCGGGTCAGGGCCGCCGTCCATGCAGCCGCAGCCCAGCAGTCAGCAGCACCGCGTCCTGCAGCAGCTACAGCCTGGTGACCTGCGTCTGCAGCAGCTACAACAACATCATCACCAACAACAACAACAACAACAACATCATCATCACCAACAACAACAACAACAAGCAGTGCAGCAACAACATGCAAACGCGCAGCAACTCCAATACCTCCAGGTAAATCCACCACGTTACCACGTCATCAGAAGTCACAGCTATTATTCATCTACTATGTTTAATGTGGTTGCAACTCTCTTCAGTACCAACAGGCTGTGCAGCAGTCGCTCCAACTCCAGCAGCAGCAGGCCCTGCTGCACCAGCAGCAGCAGCAGATGATGATGCAGCCCATGTATCAGCAGCAGGTGGCTCAAGCTCAGGCTCAGGCTCAGTATGCAGCCATGGTGAGTCGTGTCGAAGGTCCCCACCTTCCTCCTGGTGGTGAAAATGTTTGATTTACTGTCTCTAGAACGGACGTCCATCAGGGTGAACGTGCTGCCGTTTGTCCCGGAGCTCGTTCAACTCTAAACCACCACAGAATTTCAGAGCAGAAGATTTTATCCAAAGCTGCCGTAAATAGTTTGAACAAATGACAGAGAAACACATGGAGGCGCAGCATGAAGTAAGACGGCGCTGAATATTTAATTTAATGTCAGAATGGCCTAAATTTGCTCTCTCTTCTCCAAACACTGGCAGCCAGTCCGCCTCACTCCAATCTCCTGACGTCTGTGCCAAGCAGCATTGGAAGCAGACGCTCAAACTTCCTACTGAATTTGTCCAAATATTCAGAAAACTAGTATTTACGCAGCTACTGAATCAAACACACAAACACAGGTCCTCCAAATGTGCACTGCAAGGGCGGCGCAATTTTTAGTCTCTTCCCCACCAAACACGTACCATCTGTTTTATTTCAGAGGCAATCTGGTCTGAGTGAAGCCACGAGGGGATCGAACAGAGGGTGAAATCGAGCAGTTTCCTCGGCGTTGCATGCTGACATATGAAGTGTTCACAGGCAGGGGAAGAGAGGACCTCTCACAATCACTGCTCTGATTCCCCAGATACCTGCCGAATGTTTAAAAGCAGCGTTTCCACTGTGATCCTAGACCTGCTGCTGATTGTGATGAGGAAGCTTCGCTAAGTAACTGCACATTTACAATATGGTTTAATGACATCAGATCAGCTTCATTTGGACACAACAGTGTTGTGAATATCAGAGCTGTGTGAGACGTGACAGTGAAGACAACTTGGAGTTAGAATGAAACTGAATTAGACCAAATCACTTAATAGAAACCGCTAACGAAAAACATGAACCATAATGACCGGTTCATTTGGAGTTTAAAAAGGTTGGACTGATGTCATCCCCGTAGAGCACGGTGCTGCATGTCTGAGCTTTAGTCCCTGAACAGAAGGAAACTGTCTCAGGTCCAAGTTAAGATGAGATTTTAGTGGCTGCAGATTTTGTAATACAAGTATTTTTTATTCACGTGACTTGTGTAAAAGGAGAACAGGTGTTTTATCTGGTGATTCAGCTGGTAAACGGTAGCCTGGTGTGAATAACGTTATAGGGACGAGTTTCCAGACGTTCTCGGCGTCGGCCTTGGGTTCATTTGAACTGTTGGAGCAGCTTTCAACCAATCGGCATCGACCACCTATTGGGCCAAAACTCTTCCACTACTGCAACTACAAGAAGACTCTTAATTTCAGCGTTACACACTCAGACACCTGCCACTGATTGGTCTGCCCTGCAGCGTGGGCGTGCACGTGTTAATGTCAACAGGGTTTCCAGTCAGTAATCACAGTGACGCTGTTACAGGCTCGGCAACAACTGGAACATTTAGCAGAGTCCTAGAGAAGTGGGCGACATATTGATCCTGATCAATCTTGTCTCTGTCAGGAATCAGTCATTACAAATAATAAATTAACTATTCAATTCAATTTTTTATTTATGTACAGTAGTACCAAATCACAACAATTTCATGGCACTTAACACATTAAATCCTCAGAGCAGAACTTTACAATATTATACAGAGAAACCCAACAATTCAACAATACAATAATTCAACAATTCAACAATACAACAATTCAACAATTCAACAATTCAACAATACAACAATTCAACAATTCCCACATAACTTAGGAGGGAAAAACTCCTCTTTAAGGGAGACAAACCTCCAACAGAGGGAAGAAAAACTCCCTTTAACAGGAAGAAACCTCTGACAGAACCAGGATCAGAGGTGGAGAACATCTGTTAACAGAACCAGGATCAGAGGTGGAGAACATCTGTTAACAGAACCAGGCTCAGAGGTGGAGAACATCTGTTAACAGAACCAGGATCAGAGGTGGAGAACATCTGTTAACAGAACCAGGATCAGAGGTGGAGAACATTTACCTCGACCGGTTGAAGTGAGAGGAGAGCAGAGAGAGAAAAGGACAGCACAGAGATCATAGACATGAACTGTTGGTGGAGCAGAGACATGCAGCTCCATGGGAACAAACGATGGGAGAGAAAAAGCATGAGATGTGATGGTGAGATACGAGTTATAGAGAGTGAAAGAGTGAGAGGAAAGAAGCTCAGTGCATCACGAGGGCTATAACAGCATCATGGATGGTTCAGGCCCAACTACTGTTGCATAAATGTATGCAACTCTCCTTTCTTTGATGTTAATATGGTGTATGAAGCTGCAGATATTTAATAAACTCAGAGGAAAAACTCCTACAAACTCCTGGAAGCAACAAAGTAAACGTCAGCTGTTGAATCCAATACTGGTGCACCTGAACTGCACAATATGTTGTTCATAACAGCTGACTGCCATCTTGTTTGAGGTGATCTCTGATGTGTCCAGTTTGAAGGTCTTCGTCCTGTTTGACTGTCATTCCTTCATCCCTCCCCTCCACTGTGTCCCCAGCTTTCCAAATCCAGAACTGGTTTCTAACAACATTTCATCATCATTTATGCGCCATGAAATCAAAAGTCCGTCCCTCATTCCCTTCCTCCTCTTTGTCCCTCTCTTCCTTCCTTAACAGCTGCACCAGTATCAACAGGCTTTTGTCCTGCAGCAGCAACAACAGCAGCATCACCAACATCATCAACAACAACAACAACATCCGCAGCAGCAGCATCATCCCGCTCAGCAGCCTCTCCCCTATATGTCTTCCCCTCTTGAGTTCCAGATCTCATTGGGTACATATATTTCGACCACGCCCACTGCTGGACCCGGAGCTGGTGGTGGTGCTGGACCTGGACCTGGACCTGGACCTGGACCTGGAGCTGGAGCGGTCCAGATGGGGGAGCCACCACCAGTGGATCCCTCGTACATTAACTCCAGGTAATGTACCATTAGACCGAGGAACGTCTCTACAAGTACTGCTTTTATTCTCAAACTGTCGAGCTGTTCTCGATGTGAACCAATCACAGACGTGATATTTTATTCTGCCACATTCTCACTGAAAGGTCGCATTTTATCCTCTTTACAATTTATTCAGTTTATTTTTTAAATCCAGACCGTGTGTGGGATTCACTCGGACCACTTTTATGTGAGCTAACATGATGAAATGTACCGTGTGACTAATACGTCCGTCGTTATGGTGACATGTTCAGTTACGTTCCTTTTCAAAGCCTGTTAGGCTGAAACTGAAAAGAAGAATATATTAAGAATACTTAATATGTAGAAAGTCCCTCCAGGAATTTGAAGTAATATAATTAATGCAAATTCAAGTAATCTCCACAATGTTTGAGGGAGCTTGCAATTTTTTTTATATTCCCGTGATTTTCCCGCAAAAAATGACGTCAGCAGAATCTGTGCTGAAAGTACTGACGGAATAAAGTACTTTTTTTTTTTTTCTTCAAACAAAACTCTTTATGAACAAAAACAACTCCACATTTACAGTCAGAAAGGATCTGATGATTCCATGTTTATTCCTTCATCAGGTAGTGCTTTAAAAAATCTCATTTTTCTTTCTTGACTTGCAATTTTATCTAATTCCCACAATTTTACCCAAAAACTCTCTTAAAACACTTCAAATTACATCAGAAAGAAAATCCATCGCAAAATCAAAAAATGATGATCATTTTTGATGCAGGAAAAGGTTTTATAATATTAAAGTTTTCAAAACAGAGCAGAGATTTCTCACTTTAATTTGTGCCTTCATCATCATCATCATGTGAATCCCAGCTGGAGGTGAATGTGTATTTCCTGTCCTCTCTGCAGTAGAAACCCTCTCCTTGCCACAGACGGGATCACGCTGCCTTCTCAGAGCTGCAGCGGGACCGTCAGTCACCCCCCCGACATGTCGGGCTGGAACCCTTTTGGAGAGGACAACTTCTCTAAATTAACCGAGGAGGAGCTGATCGACCGGGAGTTCGACATGCTCAGAGCAAGCAAGTGACTCTGTGCTTTTTGTCTTCTGTTTGTATGTTCGTCAATTATTTGTGTCAAAAATCGGATTTAAATCAAATTAAGAGGAAACTTATTTTTTTTATTTTTTTTTGAAGACTCAGAATCTTTCTTAAGGATTTCTACTTTGTACATCAAACATCATCGTGTCTCATGAACAGCTGCATTTTCTCAAAAAAAAAGAAACATCTGGCCCATTGTTCACTGTTTATTTGGATTCAGAACCAGACGACTAAACATTTTTCTGGTAAAATAACACATTTTGATGACTGTGCAGATTTTCCTGAATGTTTTCTAGTTGTGCATATATTCCTGTAACTGTGTGATTGAACAAAAACAAAAAAAGTCTGGTTTAATAAAATTGGAATTTTAAATAAAATTCACCAACGTGACAAAAAACTGTTTAATAGTTCCACTTTATTGTCAAAATGTTTACATTATACAACCAGTAGCTCCGCCCCCAGAGATCTGATTGGTCAACTGAACATCTGGAACAAATCACCATGACATCACATCCTGCTCATCACTAGAAATATCCCTCCACCTCCTCAATGGGAAAATAGAATTAGAATAGAATATTATATAACATGTAATATAATGTAGTTTCTACTTGTTATAGTTCTATTAAATGACCCATTTGGTGAAGTCGGGTCTCTTTTGGTCCTTTTTGGTCGCTCCGAGCACCCGTACCGTAACACCACGGATAGTCACGCACTTACAGTCCTAGAGGAGGCTAGCTGGACCGGTTTGGTTTGAACACATGACACGGAGCTAAAATGTTAAAACACATGAGAACATGGATATCTTTGTTCATCAGATATCTTTGTTCATCAGATATCTTTGTTCATCAGATATCTTTGTTCATCAGATATCTTAGTTCACCAGATATCTTTGTTCATCAGATATCTTTGTTCATCAGATATCTTTATTCATCAGATATCTTTGTTCATCAGATATCTTTGTTCATCAGTATCTTTGTTCATCAGATATCTTTGTTCATCAGATATCTTTGTTCATCAGATATCTTTGTTCATCAGTATCTTTGTTCATCAGATATCTTTGTTCATCAGATATCTTTGTTCGTCAGATATCTTTGTTCATCACATATCTTTGTTTTATCTTTGTTCACAAGATATCTTTGTTCATCAGATATCTTTGTTCGTCAGATATCTTAGTTCATCAGATATCTTTGTTCATCAGATATCTTTGTTCATCAGATATCTTTGTTCATCAGATATCTTTGTTCATCAGATATCTTCGTTCATCAGATATCTTTGTTCATCAGATATCTTTGTTCCTCAGATATCTTTGTTCATCAGATATCTTTGTTCATCAGATATCTTTGTTTTATCTTTGTTCATCAGATATCTTTGTTCGTCAGATATCTTTGTTCATCAGATATCTTAGTTCATCAGATATCTTTGTTCCAACCAGACTGAACTAGCTGATCAGTTTAGTGTTTCTATTTTTCTGTATTTATTCAGTTGGAGACTAGAAATCCTCTGTTGCTAGGGTGGTTGCTAAGGGTCCGACTACTTCCTGGAGTAGTAAACATTACATACGTTACATAAGAGTCTGTTGAGGTGACTGATTGTTTTCCAGTTATTAGTTTTATTTTTAGAGTGAATTGCTCCACAATATGAAAACGTTGAGATTACATATTTTATTTAGATGGTAATTTGTTGTATAATTAATCAATATTACTCTGGAGAGTGAGTTTTAACGTATTTATCGGCCCGACATGCTGCTTAATCCACAGATGACTGGTGTTAGTTTTCAGGAGTCCAGGTCGTTAATGACCCTCTCGCCCAGCTGTAACGATCTAATCGTCTCCCCCTCTGTGACCTACGAACAGAAAAGCCGGTGGAGGGAACAGCCAGCGTGGAAACAGACCGAGCGCCGCCTGCCGCTTCCACGGCGACGCCCCCCCCCCGGAGGACCTGTTCGGCTCGGCTCCATTCGTGGCCAACGCAGGCAAGTCTTAGAGGAGTCTCTACTGTGAGGACCCAACACTGTGGAGCCATCTGCCCCCCATCCTCCCCCGCCCTCTCCTGTCCTCCATCCAGGTCTTCTGTTCCCCCCCTGACCTCCAGTCAGGAGCTCCTCTGCCATACAGACCCCCCAGTGGGCCGTTAAAGCCAACGAGCCGCCCCGGTTCTGTTTAGTTTGCTAATGTCAGCGGGCAGGTGAGCTGTGCTTCTGATGTCGGTGATGTTTAATGAAGAAGAAGTGAATGAATCAGTTATTATCAGGTGCATCAGTTTAGTACTGAGCTCATGAACGATCCCTTCGACCTGCTCGCTCCATCAAACCTTTATGCAAGTTAGACGTCTCCTCTGCCAGAGTTTGGACCAACGTAGATAAAGTAGCTGGAGGAAGACACATTTAACTGTGTGGTTTAAAAAGTATACGCCCATCGCTTCGCATAGAACTACTCTTTTTTCTTTTTTTTCTTTCAGTGTATAAAGTACTTTAGTGGCGAGAACAACTTCCAAATGATTTGGATTTAATTGCTCGAGTTGAATCTGCAGTAAAAGCAATATGAACACAACGAGGCTGAAATGAAATGCTGTCGATGTGAAGTCCATTAAACTGCACCGGGCTGAGTGATGTCATCATCCGTAGCTGTCCATCACGGATCGAAATAAAATCAATACAGAGGACGTTGAATTAAATACTCAGGCTTTAAAGGAATTTCACCAGTTCATGTTTTCTCACATGACTTTTTCATGCTGTCTAATTTTAAATGTCTGAGAACAGAATTTCCCAGAATGCAGTATGTCCAGATGTGGATCAAACAGAGGTACTTCTCTTCATGAAGCTCCTAGTTTGGTGTTCAGTCAGTAATGAACACTTTATTTTACTTCCAGTTTTCTAGCGGTTTCTTTCTGTTTTCTCGTGTCTCAGATCTGCCGGACCGCTTTCTGATCCTCTTTTGTTTTTGTTTTTTTTACTTGTTGCCAATTCTTATTCCTGCCGAGAGTCATTATTTTTTCAGATGACTGAACTATGCCACACTTTTTAGCCATGTTAAACCTTCAAATAATCTAACAATTTAACTCTTTGGGGGGAATTTCTGCAGCCTAAATGCTCATGAATCTGGGATGATATCAGACGATTCCTTCAAACTCGTCTGATACTGGTGCAATAATCTGATAATCCTGGCTGTGAAAGCCGTCCTGCCCTCCTCAGGCTCGTCAGGTGGATCTGAAGTCGTATCTAAAGCCTGTCTGATAGTATTGGATCCAAACATCGCTCAGCCCTGGTACTCAGAAACGAAACGTGGGGGAAAAAAGACACTTGAACTTCCAGACTTGCAGTTTGTTTACAGTGAAGGACGTTCGACCCTCCAGACATTCAAAATATTCCTCCAAAAATTGCAGAATATTTTTTCCTCGGTGGGACGAAGCCTCAAAAGTTCTCGTGCGCTTTACTGTGAAGGCCGACGTTAACATCCACGTAATGAACTCTCACCTGGTTCCACTGCATGTTCCCCCCGACTCAGATCCCGGCCTCGGTATAACAATGTGAATATCAGAGTGCAGTATTTCTACTTACTGGCAGCAATAAGCTTCTGTTCTCTTCCTGCTCCTTCAATGTGAATCGGTTCCTCTTCTGATATCAGTTTAGAAAAATGCCGTTTGTAAGTCCTAGAATACGTTTAGTGATAAAGGCCCTCCACGCTACGACGTTTATTTCCCAGAGGAGGAGGACAGGAGGTGTTTTTTATTTTCTACATCTGGTGTCCTTTAACACGCAGGCTTCATGCAGCTGCAGTTAGAGTAGAAAAACATGCAATATTACTCTGTAAGCACTTGAATGTAAGTGTGGGAATATTTTATTGTCTTCACTTGTTCCTTCATGAAATATATTCCATTTGAATTAGAGATGAAAGCAGAAACAACGAAGGGACTTTGTTTCAGATGTAGAAAAGGTCACCGGGTTCATTCCTGCAGGCTGCCATGAAAAAATTTACAACAAATTTTGGATCGGCCTGTTCGCTGCCTGTTCGTGCCATCTCTGTGCTCATTCAGGTTCCAGGTAGTTTCTGTTCAGTTCTTTATGCAAACACTCTGCTGCCAACTTTTAAAACAGCCTCAGTCAGCTTTTATTTTCGGTGTATTTTCGGTTGACATCGCAACACCCGTGTTTGATCAGCTGTTTGTGTTTTACTCTGAGTAATGGCAGATTTCCCAGAGGCAGAGCTGCTTTAACAGGATGCTGCTTCTGTCTTTCAAATACGGAAGTTGACAACAGTGAGAAAAACGTGGTGAAATCTGTGGTTGTCAGCGTGAACCTGAGACCACACAGAGAAAACCTGCTTCAATATTCTGACCGCATTTAAACATGCAGCAGTGTTTCCTCAACTTTGTGTCTCGGTTTGCTCCATTTTGAAAGTGCAGCACAAAGTGAACGAGGCAAGTTAACGACAGTTTTTCACTATTTATGTCATAACTGATGTCGTACAGTCGGTTTTTATTATTCCACTCGTCTCTCAGCTGTTGGAGCAGAACACCTGATATCCGGCTGCTCCTGCCACTCCAGCACACGTCGGCCCGTAAGCTGCATCTCACTGAAGACTGTAACTGCAACATGTCTGACTTTGGTGACCTCTAGTGGTCGTGTCGGACTAATGCACGCCACTAGACCCCTTTTAATTTGACACGTTTCGTTGTGTCAACGGAAGAATTTGAAAGAAGTTAAAAACAGAATACATTTTGTCCAATCAGGGCAGAGAACGTGGCTGCAGTTCAATAGCTGCACATTTGATTCAGTTCCCTTTTATTTTGGAAGTCCTTTGGTTTTTATAAAAAAGTGCCTTTATGTGGCACTTTTATTTTTGCGAGCATCAAAGCCGACGGAACTTTTTGTTCCTCTGAGATTACAGAAGAATCGGTGTTGGTTTCTATCATCTCTCAAAGGAGAGAAGTTGAATCCAGCCGGTCGATGTTGAGGCCGGAGGAAAGTTGCTGCACCTGATTTTAAAAGCGAATCCCGATGAGTTTTTTAAGACATTGGTGAGAACGGACGAAGCTCGACCGCCCTCTGAACCGCGCTGTTATTGTTTAACGTTGAACACAAGCGGCTGACGACACGTTCTAGGCTGTAGATGTCGGAGGAAGCGAGACGGCAGCGTGCCGATGATATCTGTCAGAGCGCTGAACCTTTACACGTTTTCTTTTTAGCCATACAATCCTGCAGGGCTGTATGTTCTGAGCCTCACGGTGCTGCTGTCGTTCCGCCTTAGAGTAGCAAGTGAGCGCCTCCATCAGTCATCCATGCAGACATGAATCATCCAGGTTTTGTACAAATATATTTACTGATAAAATGTCATTCCTGTGCTGAAGGTAAGTTGTGAAAGCAGCTGGATGTCCTCGATGCGTCCGCTCCACGTCATGCTGCCTCTCATTCACTGCCGGCTTTTATCGGCCCTCCGTGGAAAAACTGCTTCCTTTCAGTTCAGTTTTTTTAAATTGTGTATTATTATTATTATTATTATTATTATGATTTGCTTTGTCTCTTTTCATTCTTCATTCAGTAAGACAGCCATACTCAGAAACATCTTGTTCATGTGTATTGGTGGATGGATCTCTAGTTTGGACAGGCGAACCATCAAAGCCAAATAAACCCAGAACAGAAAAGACAAAGGGATGACCACAGCCATTAACTGCACTTTATCTATTTATTTTCTTTAAGTGCAAAGAAACACAAATTATCGTCCCGAGATTTGTGGGATGAACGAGCAAACATAGACATTGAATATGTTGTTATATATTGTTTACATTTGCAGGTTTTCTGTGCTTTTGTTTGTCCTGTCTCGTCTCGGGGCGTCTCCCCCCTTCGTGACCATTTTCCCGTCAGCTTTACGTCCTGCGGAGGCGTTACGAGCCTCAGAGGTCAGAGCGCTGAAACTTTGGGACTTTTCTACTTTAATTCGTTCTCAGTCGAAGTGTTGTCAAATGTCACAACGCTTCAGTTTTAGTCCGACTTGATATCAGCAGCTCCCGGTACCTCCTGCAGAACGTATCCAACCTATATATAGATCACTAAGTTGTCTTATACATATCTTGTTTTTGCAACAGACTGTGTAAAGTCCTGTATCATACTGTGAGTGTGAATGTATTCCTTTTTAGAATGTTACTGATAAATAAAAAACACATTTAAAATCAATACTCACGTTGGTTCCTTTTTTATAGCTCCGTAAAGCACTAAGACGTTAAAGAGTCTCTCCACCACTACGACACAAGCAAGATGTTCCTGACCTTAACATGGCTGTCTTTGTTTGAGCTCTCTGTCATCCAATCAAAACCGTCGGTGCAGCAGCAGGTGTGCGAAACATTAAAACAAAAAGCAGCTCAATGTTGGGGATGAGAGGCAGCATCGACCGGGTTCAAAGCTCCGGAGGTCAAAGGTCAGCTGGAGTTCAAACACGTTTCAATGTTATTTTCATGCAGATTTTTGGACAAACTGTTTAATTCTAAACCCTCATGGTGTGTTTCTGTCTGTAGTGTTGAGACGATCAGTTAAAGATGTTCATGCAGAAGCATCACAGCGTCCTGTAAGATGGTGAAGAGGTCAGTAGCTGAGGCAGCGTTACATAAATAAATACATACTTCATTCAACCCGGCAGGGAAATTCAAATATCCAGCAGCTGGAAAAAAAAAAAAAACTACAATAATAAAGAAAACATAGATGAATGAAGATTTTTAAGTCGCACAAAATCATGTTTGTGAGTTCAAATTTATCCTGCAAAGATTCACCGGCGAAGATTCAAGATATCCTGAGACACGTATTTAAACGTGCCGTATGCATAATGCATAGAAACTGTGATTTGAATAACAACGAGGTTAATGAGTTGTTATTTGATTAAAATACTCCGAGCAGCTGAACATGCAGTGAAAGTCCTGCAGTCGAAATCGATCCTGCGATTCTCCCGTTTCACAGACGGTCCTTGAACATGTCAAATCCATCGACCTCAGTCTGGGAAGTGAGTTTCTCGTCATTTGTGTTTTCGTGACCTTCAGCGGGATCTTTCCGTCCTCCGTGTTTCACCGTGAACGAAAGTCTTTCGGTGTGACGTGGTTGTCGGGAACCTTTCGGTGGAGCAGCTTCAGAGAACAGACTTCAGTGAGCTCCTGCTGCTCTCAGACATTTCTAACAGATTTGATCTTCCGGCCGACAAGAGAACAATCACACGCATGTTTTCACCACGTATTGGTATCTTTAAAAGATCAGATGCAGCCTGTAATCCTTCAGCTTATCTCCAAAGGAACATCGGCCAAACAAATCTGTCAGTCCAACATCTTCTGTCGTGATTAAAGATGTTTCTGTTCGCTGAGATTGCCTCGTTCAGAGGTGAGCGATGATTACAAGTTATAATCTGAGCGGTGCGGCGGGCTGAACAGATGCAGAGCAGCTCAGGGCTCCTGACTTCATGTATTTTATTGCGGATTTCTCTCGACACTGTTTCATTTATCGACAACAAAGCTTTTGGCTAATCTGCCGTCGCGGCCTGCCAGTTTGGACGGTTGAGGACGTGGAGAGGTTTCCATGTTGGTGTTCACAGCAGGGGGTCCTTTCTCTCCTTTCTGATGCAGAGCTTCCTCTAATAGGGAACAATAAATTGGCTCATTGTATATGGCACAATTTATTGTCAATACATTTGGAGACCATCCACATGCTAATTGGGCTAATTTCTAAGTTGCCATTATGCAAATCTCTTGGAAATAAATTTACACAAGGCACAAATTCTTCATCAAATGCCAAACACATGCAAGAGTTTACAGAAATGCAGAAGTAAGGTGGAAATTATACAGCAAAGCTTTATTTGATTTATTTTTCTTAAGTGCGGAGAGAAACCGACATCAAGCTTAAAGCTCAAAGAGATTTGAATTCAAAAGTAATTTTGTGAATGTTGAAAAGCTGTCCGTCTTATTTCTGCAGCCTCGTAAGCCCGTTGTTCGTACGGAGGGTCGGAGGGAAGAAGTCAGAGCAGCTTTTGGACCATATTGAGTTTGGAGATTCTCCTTTGCAGCTCCTTCTGCTTCAATGTTAGACAAACTGTTGGCATTTTTGTTTGTGGGGAAATTCTACGTAAGCCGAGTAATCCCGATTTCAGTAAAGCCACACAACACAGAGGACGACGGGGTTTTATAGGGAAGTGAAAACTCTGTACATCTGCTGTCGGGACGCTCCTGACTTTAAACCGGAAGATATCTTAGAGGGTTACGAAATGAAAACATCTTGAACTTTTTGATCTGTGTTGTTTGTGAAGGTTCCAACGTGACGCAGACGGAGCAGAGCAACGAGGACGTCGGCGCCCCCGACGCCGACTCCGCCGCCCCCGACGCCGACTCCACCGCCGAGGACAGTCTGCGGCCGACGGCAGCCGAGGAGCACAAACCCGGCAAAAAGATGGGCTGCAGGCCGGGAGAGGAATCAGACAGCGACTTCGAGTCCGACCCTCCTTCGCCCAAAAGCAGCGAGGACGAAGGGCCGGAGGAGGACGAAGAGCCGGAGGAGGACGAAGCCGTCAGCGAGCACGGCGAAGACACCGAGCCGGAGAATCTGGGACAGAGGCCTCTCCTGATGGACTCTGAGGAAGAGGGGGAGGAAGACTACGACAAACACAGCTCCGATTCAGACTACGACCCCAGAAAGGTCAAGAGCCGCTCGAGGAAACCCGGTAAAGGGGCTTCAGCCGCCACCAGGAGTCCTCGGGAGGATCCCGGGACGCTGATCACGCCACCCGAGTCCCCCGGCGGAGCGAGCGCCGTGGACGCCGTGGATGTTTTTGGTTCCGTTCCCTTCCTCGGAGGCTCCTCGCCCGTCGGACCCCCGGAGACCTCGGACATCTTTGCCAAAGCGCCTTTCAGGCAAGTCAGCCACGAGCAGCGGACCACGGACGACTTTGACGTTTTTACCAAAGCGCCCTTCAGCCGGAACCTCTCGAAGTCCGGCAAGAGCGGCAGTGACGTCCCCATGGGACAGACGCCGCCCATGTCCCCCGAGGGCTTCGACATCTTCGGCTTCTCTCCCTTCCAGCCGGGCCCCACCGCGCCGCCGCCCACCACCTCCAGGAGCGCCGAAGACATCTTCCGCACGTCCTTCGAGGAGTCGGCCGGTCCTCAGCAGCAGCGGCTGAAGCAGCGCAGCCTCCAGAAGCTGTCGTCCCGCCACAGAAAGACCAAGCAGGAGGCGGCGGGGGGGGGCAGCAACGGCAAGCGGCACCACGGCACCCCGACCGGAGGGCGCAAGAGCAACAAGCCCACCTACCGCACACCCGAACGAGTCCGCAGGCACAAGAAGGTCGGCCGCCGGGACTCGCAGAGCAGCAACGAGTTCCTCAGCACCTCCGACTCCAAAGAGAACATCAGCGTGGACATCACCATGTCTGAAGGGACGGACAAGGGAGCGTCGATGCCCGTCGACGAGGCCCTTTTAGACCCGTTCGGAGCCAAACCCTTCCATCCTCAGGACGGCAGCCGGCACGCCCAGTACCAAGGCCTCGGCGACGGGAAGAGCGACATGGGCTCGGCCAATGGAAAGTCCTGGATGGGTTCCCTCCACGGCGCCCTCGGAGAAAGCAGAAACATGGATGATTTCGGGGCCGTGCCCTTCACCGACGTGGTCGTCCACGGTGGACCTCAGCAGCAGCAGCAGGGGGGCGGGGGCTCCCAGCCGGGGGACCTGGACCCTTTCGGAGCGGCGCCGTTCCCCTCAAAGGAGTAACTCTTCTCGCGTCTTCCCGCTGCGACAGCTGCTGTTGAATAACCCGAGCAACCAATCACGAAACCACAAGCTAACCGTGTCCTAACACTTACTTCTTTTTTTCTAAAGCACATTTTAATGCATCTCCAAGTTTGAATAACAAAAGCCTAAAAGTGCGAGCGGTGTTTCCACATATCATTCAGCTGTACCCGTTCGCTGAAAAGCCTTTTATGCTGCATCTTAACGCTCAGAGACATTTAAAGTGAGAAAAGGAAAAACCCACTGAAAATCCCCGCTGTGATCTTCAGCTTCGGATCGGACCGCTCGACTCGCTGCAGAAACGTCTCCGGCCGCCTTCTGATCCTCCAGTACGTTGGTTTAATTTCGCACCGCGAAGCCTTACCGAGCTCGGCGCTGCCTTGCTTCACAGTACCTCGGAAACCACGACGCCATCAGCCCGTGGCGCCATTTGAAATCTTTTGGGAGTCGTCCTGAACCACTTCGTTTTATCCTTCGTGGACTCTATGCAGAATATTACAGAAGTCTTTGATCTGTGCTGCATTTCACTTCCAATACTAGAAGGGATCACGTTTCTGTTGTACTTCCTCAAAGAGTTGAAGCTGATAATTGGGTCAGGTTTAAATTTAGCCTCTTGACTGTTTCATTTTTTCGAGCAGTAAACTTCTGCGTAAGCACTGTTAACTTTCTTCTTCGTATTCAGTTACAACTCAACACATTCTGTCAGAAACGAAGACGAAATAAACACAAAACCACGTTAGACCTTAATCTAGGATTTGTGAATTTTCCAGAGTAACACAGAAACTCCCGAGTTGTACTATTTTCTCAGCATCGTGAGTGAACATTAGATTTTGTTTAATTTTCAGAACCATCAGTTAAAGATGAGGCTGGCAGTCTGATATTTATGTTTTATTGAGCAGAAATCCCAGAAAAGGTCCAAAACCAACCAACAAAGTGGGTCTTTCCGTGTTCCCATTTTAGAAGCTGGAAACAGGAGTTGCTGCTCAGTAGGTTTTGTTTCCCTCAGACACCTGGCTCGTCTTTTCCCTACACTTTCAGTCTTTATGCTAAGCTAAGCTAGGCTAACTGTCTGTTGGTTCCAACTTCACATTGAAAGGTGATTGTAAAAAATGAGATCCTAAAATGTGAACGTATTCCTTTAAAACGAGGCCACAAACACAGAGTGTGGTTTTAATCAACGTAGTGATTTGAGTGAAACAGTCGGACTCTGAAGTTTGGAGCAAACGCGACCGTAACAGGAAGAACCAGTTGGTTTGATGAACTGCTTTCATGGAGAATTAAAAACAACATTTGGCTCTGGAGCGAGGACGTGTTTGTGGAGGGTTCAGTCCAGTTTGGAGGTCAATATTTCACACCAGGTTTTGATTATTTGTAAATATCAACAACTCATCAATGGTTTTGGTCTTTTTCTGGGACTCGTCCACGATGACAAAAATGTGAAATATCACCAGTTATCCTTGAACACCGGCTCGTTTCCACGTCAGTGAGCTTCATAAAGGGAAAAAAACAACAACTCAAGACCAACATCCTAAATGTGTGACTTGATATTCAGGTCGTTTGTCTTCATGAAAACCCTTTTTTATTGAACCACATCGATGGCCTTAAGCACTGCGTTCAGCCTCACAAGCACCAGTTCAACCAGTGGACCCGTTTCACACAACCGCTTCCCATCGGGAACTCTTCTCTTGTCTTTATCATGCTATACTGCTGTTGGATGCAATAAATAAAGTTTCATCTCAGTGCAGTTTGAGGTGGGTGAATTCAAAACAAAGCATTTTTACACCTTTCGAACAGAACAGTTCATTTTATTTAGAGTTCATCAGTTTGGTTGCTCAGGTGTGAAAAGTCAACATACACAACACAAAATGAGTCTTCGACACAGCCGATGTCTCTCGGAGCGTCTGAAAGAGTCTTTTCAAGGAACCTTTACAGTAGAAACAAAACAATTTCACTCGGAATCATTTAAATACAGACATCGGAAAAACAACTCGTAACAGCAGAGAACATTTCTCTCAGGCCAAAACGTAAAAACGTGAAATAATCACAGAAAACCGGCTTTCATTCCAAAATGCGACCGTTACCAAGGAACTGGACATTTACTGTGATTACAAAAAGACAGACAAGCACTGATGTTTAAAACATGAAGACTCTTACTTTCACAACTGAAACCTGTCGGACCGTTTCAAGGCGACGCTGACGGCCAACATCTGCTGACTTTTAAAATGAAGCTGTTCACGTCCAACAGTTGAGCTCGACATCATCGCACATCATCCCAGACGAGCTGAACACGTTTACATCCCGGCCGCTCGGCCAGAAACAGTTTAACAACCAGAGGAAAGAGGTCAGAGTTCACAGCAGAAAACTGGGCTGCAGAGAACATTTCAAATGCAGATTTTTTAAAAGCTGCGTCCCAACTTCAACCCAGGTTTTTATTTTAGTAACGTGCACATAAACATGCTCACGTGTCGAATAAATCAACTGAGTTTCGAGCCCAGTTCTGTTGAAGTGCTGTAATAAAGTTAAAGAAACTGAACAAAAAGTACAAAATAGGATGTTGAGAATCCTGAGAATAAAAACCAATAAATGTGATTCGAAATGTTAAAATATTATTTTCATAATTTCCAGTTGCCTCCTTCTGTCTGTACAACACACTGACTGATGTACATTTTGTACTAATTAGGATTGGGACACAGTTTCAAAGGTCTACAAGTCTCAGTAGCGCCCCCCAGAGGCCGAGCTGAACATCCGTAAAGATGTCAAAGAGGACTTCCGGTAAAACAAGGTGGTGGTGCGTTCAGGGACGTTTTATTGGGTAATAACCTGCACTTCAGATATTCTCAGACAGAAAAGATTCCAGCGGTGAACACTGAAGCTTTTCTCCTCCAACATCTGATGTAGATGTGAGTGAACACTGAGGCGGAGAACACGGAAGAAACAAACCTCATGTTAAAGAGGAAATCCATTTCACCACGTCGTGTTGCTCGTCTCGCTCAGACGCAAGAAACTGATCAGAGAACCGAAATCAGCTGTTCCTCAACAGTCTTTGGTTTTCTTCCATTTAAACATTATTTGTGGTGAAAGACAGCGTTTAGTTTCTGCTCGTTTTCATGTCGGCTGCCTCAAACTGATTGCAGGAGTCTCCAAATTTAAAAAAAGAAGAAAGTTTGGCTGGACTGTAAAAACAGACTTCACATCTGTAGACCAGCGAACATTTCACTTCCCTTCATTTATATTTGATTACTGAAGGAAGCCCGAAGGACTAATTTTCAAAGAACCAGCTGTGTTTTTAAAGCGTCATTACAAAATTGAACTTTACTAAAAATAGATTCACGAGGCAAAAACACTCCTCAGTTAAAGAGACACTGGCTTTAAAAATAAGTGAGACGGCCGAGTGTACACCAGTTAATTTAACAGGCACTTCCAAAACATGTGGGATCTCATAAATGGAAGAAAAAAAAGCTGCTTGACTGAACGTGATGGTCTGAATCATGTTTCTGCAGCTTTACAGTTTGCAGAGAAAAAAAAAAAAAACATTTATGAAGCCTTAAAGGGTTTTTGTGCAGTTGCCTGAACTGCAGCGTTTCAGTGTTTCCTGGTTGAGTCGGTTCACTGCAGAGTTTTAATCTGCGAAATATTTAGTGGACAGGTGTCACCTGTTCCTGGATCCTCTCTGGTCTGCAGGTCGTCCCTTCATCACAGAGTCTCACAGGACTCAGAGGACGACGTGTCCATCTGTGGTGACTGACGGGCTGAAGGTCCACAGCGTCTCCACCCATCTGGAACGCCTGAAGAGGGAAAACACGCTGAACAACACGACGACTGACGGAGGGAAGCAGCTGAAATGATCAGAACGAGATCTGCCTGACAAACCTCCATCATCTGATCACTCAGGTGTTCGAGCATAAAGGAGGAACTGGTTTCTGTTGTGCTGTGAGATCAGCCAAAACGACAACTCTTCTAGGTTTCATTTTCTATCCCCGACGGTTGTGACGGTTCCCTACCGGTCAACATGTCCAAAGTCCGGCCCGGGGACCAATCACGGCCCGATATCAGATCTTATACGGCCCGCCGCTTCCGTCTTGAAATGTATTATTTATGACCCGCCAGCAGACCGAGCCAGTTTCATGTGTTTTGAACTTAAATGTTAACAGACAACATTTCATTACCCATAATAAGTCCTGTTTAAAATGAACCTGAGGTGAAGATATATGTTTGACGTATTCCAGACAGCTTGTTCTTTGTTATCTGACTCTAGATGTGAAAGAAAGGCAGAATTGTTTTTCTGAGATTTGTCACGTCTGAATGTTTTTACATTTGGTGAAGAAATGACAATTGTTGTGTCATTGCAAATAAAGTATTTATAGAACAGTGCATTTGTAACTTTTATGGTTCAAAAAGTGTCAGGAGGGACCGTTGGGCATTTTCACATGATCAAATCTGGCCCTCTGAAAAACGTTTGGACACCAGCTTTAAGTAGAGTAGAGTAGACTAGACTAGAGTAGAGTAGAGTAGAGTAGAGTAGAGTAGAGTAGAGTAGACTAGAGTAGAGTAGACTAGACTAGAGTAGAGTAGACTAGACTAGAGTAGACTAGAGTAGAGTAGAGTAGACTAGAGTAGAGTAGACTAGACTAGAGTAGAGTAGACTAGACTAGAGTAGAGTAGACTAGACTAGAGTAGACTAGAGTAGAGTAGAGTAGACTAGACTAGAGTAGACTAGACTAGAGTAGAGTAGACTAGACTAGAGTAGACTAGAGTAGAGTAGAGTAGACTAGAGTAGAGTAGACTAGAGTAGAGTAGAGTAGACTAGAGTAGAGTAGAGTAGAGTAGAGTAGACTAGAGTAGAGTAGACTAGACTAGAGTAGAGTAGACTAGAGTAGAGTAGACTAGACTAGACTAGAGTAGAGTAGAGTAGAGTAGAGTAGAGTAGAGTAGACTAGAGTAGAGTAGAGTAGAGTAGAGTAGAGTAGACTAGAGTAGAGTAGAGTAGAGTAGAGTAGAGTAGAGTAGACTAGAGTAGAGTAGACTAGAGTAGAGTAGACTAGAGTAGAGTAGACTAGAGTAGACTAGACTAGAGTAGACTAGACTAGAGTAGAGTAGAGTAGACTAGAGTAGAGTAGACTAGACTAGACTAGAGTAGACTAGAGTAGAGTAGAGTAGACTAGAGTAGAGTAGAGTAGAGTAGAGTAGAGTAGAGTAGAGTAGAGTAGAGTAGAGTAGAGTAGAGTAGAGTAGAGTAGAGGTGCAGCGTCTTACACTCCAACACAGTGGGGGTCCCGGCGTGCCGAGCAGCAGGTCAGGAGTGTCGGGGGGCGTCGGGGCACGGCTGGCTGTGTCGGTACGCCATGATGAAGCAGGCTGACTGGTGCCACCAGTAAAACATGAGCACCAGCAGCAGGTGCCACACCTGGTGGCTGGAGCCCAGGTAGTTCAGCTGACCTGCAGCAACGGGAGGAAAAGCAGCAGGACCGCTTTACCGAGAGAGAACAGACCGAACTGAACGTTCAGATGTGAACGGGACTCGAGCCTCTTCTCAGCATTTGTCTGGCTGTTATTATAACTGGTGTTTTCCAGTGAAGTGCGGCGCTGCGTGTTATTCTCACCGGGGAAGTAGCGTTCAGGAACCTTTGAAACGTAGAAAATGAGAGCTAACGCTGCGATGAAGTACATCCCCAGGACACGAGGAATAAAAGCCTGAAGGGGAGAAATCATCATTTAATCAACATGTGAACAAACCTGAAGAACAGCTACAAAATACCAGCTGATGGCCGAGTGCCACAAAACGCATCATAAACATTCAAAACTTCAATCAAGGACTGAAACCCCGAAACACCAGGAATTAAAGACACTCGGAGGAGAAGCATGTTTCAGCTGCTGTGGTCAAAATATTGGCAAACGTGAATTTGGAAAGAAAGAAGAGCAACTCCTCAACGACACGTACCGGTGAAGTGAAGAGAGTTTGAACAGTGCTCTAAGTTTGATATCAGCCAACAGAGAAGTTTCAGCAGACATCAGCACACCTCCCAAGATTTATGGAAATGCCGAAACATTTAAGGACATCTCAGGTGAACTCGGATGACGGGCGGTCTGTCACCTGGACCAGTTGGGAGGAGAAGCCTCCGGTGATGCAGATCCAGTGCACGGTGGGCACGAGGCCGTATCCGGCCACCGAGCAGAAGATCAGCGAGCGCAGCTGCTTCCGCTGCTTGCTGAAGTAGTGAGGGTGGATCTGGGTGAAGAAGATGGCCAGGATCATGGCCAGCACCGTCACCAGGTACACCTGCCGCCAGTACTGCAGACAGCGGGAGGACTCGGGTCACATCACGGCGGCCGCACGGCTACCGACACTCGCTGCCGGTCGCCGCCAGACACTTTCGAGGTTAAAATGACCTTCGGCGCAAAGCAGCACGTTTATTACCGCTTTCAAAATACAAGCAGGAAGCAGCAGAAGAAGAAAAAGGGCCCCGGAGGGGAGGAATATTAAAGCAGCAACATGTTGAGAATATGAAATGCATGAAGAGTTGAGAGGTGGCCGTCCGTCTGCCTGACGGGAGAGCAGAGAGAGAAAAGAGCAGCAGAGACACAACAATCAAAAACACGTTACAGCCTCTTTGAAGCTGATGTTGACTCGTGGAGACTTCATCAATCAGCTGGAAGAAAACCACTTTCTGATTCGTTCAGATCAACTTTCCAGTTTAAATGTCAAACATCTCCAGTTTGAGGATTTGTCACTTTTTTTCTTTGGGTTTTGGAATTCTGGTCGAAAGCATTAAAAAGGTTTCTGAAGACTTCCCCTTCGTATCTGGGAGATTACATTTATTACATTATGTTTCAATTGATTGAGTAATAGTAATAATAATAGTGAGATTATAATAATATATCATGTTTTTTTCTCAGCAACTGTAACTGGTTTATGTCATTTAATAACATGTGACTCTCCGACACGGTTTAAATCATAAGAAAAATGATCTTTAAAGCTTCGGAGTGTTTTAAGACAAAACGAGTGACCTGAGGAAACCGCAGAGCTTTTTTCACTCTTCAAGATCTGTCGGTCCTTTTATATTTTTTTGCCATTCTTCTTTTATGGGATAAAACGTGAACTAAAGACTGGAGGTCGTCTGATCTGGTCCGCAGTCGCTATTTTATTTTCGTCTTTCTTTCTTTAAATCCTTAAAAAAAGCCGAAGAGGATCTTCGTATCTGCGTATCTAAAATAAAAAGTCTCCAACTGTTTCAGCTGCTGTGGTGAATATAAAGCTAACCTGTTCCCAGATCTTAAACTTCTATAAGTAAGCGTGTAAAGCGTGGACAGCCTCGTCTCGCTGCCTTCTGTCCGTGTGGTTGGATGCAGGCCTCCGTCCAGTCACACGTCCTCATGTGACGAGTCCTGCTGAATTTCACAGTGAATAAATTTGCACCAAGAACAAGGCCTCGCTCTGCTTCAGCCAAATTCTTTAAGCTCTCCTCCGAACAGACTCCATGTTCTCTTCTCCAAATCTGCATTTTCTAAAACACTCTGACGAGACAAGACTTTGACTGGCTAAATATAAAAATCTGTTTTTCTTGAGGGACTTGGCTCGCCACCGGAGCGGAGCCACCCAGAAGCGGAGCCCCAGTCTTGGCAGGGACGGGGGGAGGGGGGGGGGGGCCCTTCGCGGAGACGGCTCCCGGACTCGTGAACGTCATATGGTGGGGAACAGGAGTGACGGACCGCTCCGTGAACGCAGCCATCTGGTTTGGGCTGGAGCAGATTTCAGCTACGTTCTGGGGGCAAAATAACCCGTCGCTTCCAACATGCGGGGGAAAGCGAACGGTGAGGAGCACAGCCAAACACTTCAGGAATAAAAAAAGCAAAAAAAGAAGCAACCGGGACAGAAAAAAAGCCGGCGGTGGGCGGCTGGGATACGGAACTGAAACTGGCTTGTGTCATCAGAGGCTGTTTTCCAAACGGCAAGTGCAGCGAAGGTGTCGTGTTGCTTATTCACCGGGAACAATGAGTCAGCCGGCGGAGCCAGACCGTGGGCCTCACTTCAGAAAGATTCAATTACTTCTTCTCAGGCTGAAGACGTCCAGCTGAAGTGTCTTCGGCGAGGACGGTGGTGAGATGTGGAAGCGATGCTACACTCGCACAGAAACACATTTACATTATGATGTCGGTCTCACCGCAGGGAGGACGGAGACAGAGACATAAAACCGACGTCCGTTTGACGGGTCCTGAACAAAACTACTGTTTCTGTCGTGTAAATGTGAGACGTGGAGGTCAAAACAGTCAGAGATTCATGGACTCATCCACAGACGGAGAAGAAATAGTGACTGATGGACGACGGCATCGTTCAGCCGACATCTGCCTGTAAAAGCGTCCTCCAGACAAAGTGAGGAGGTGCAGATGAACTCACGTTGTGACAGTAGAAGGTGTAGAAGACTCCGGGGACGTAGCAGCCCAGGATGCCGATGGAAACGCCGGCATAATCCAGAGCCATCCAGCGGCGGCTGGTCTTCTCGGAGCGATGGCAGCAGAACAGGTGGAAACCCACCGAGCACAGCATGCACAGCTGGAGACGGACGGACGGACGGACGGACAGCAACACAGGACACGTTTCATATCAGTTAACTGGATTTAAAACCGTCTAACCAAGTCTGGACTGATTATCTTCAGTTTTCTATGAATATCCACCAATATTCTGCATTCAGGTCCGATGTTCATCTTTGACTGCGCAGATTGAGGTGAGATCACGTTACTGTCACGTATACAATTTCAATGCAAGATATTTAAAAAAAGAAATGACATTATAGAACATAAACTCGGAGGAGAACCTGGTTAAAAAATGAAGAAGACAGAAACAGACCAGACCTGTGATTTAGTGATTTAGTGATTTTTTTTTTTTTTACTTATTTATTGAAAAGTTGTTCAAATTTGGTCTCCATATTAAACAGATTATATTTGCCGGCATCATTAAACGCACAAAAAGCGACTCAACAGGTTTGTCAACAAGGACGCCAGCTCTGATCTGTAATGACCTATTTAATGAACGAGTTTAACGAGCAACCAAGTACTCAAAATATGAGCGACAGGCTGAACCAGACGTGTAACAGCAGCGAAGAGGAAAACGTAGCGCCGTACCTGGAAGCAGAAGAGTCCGACGGAGTAGATGACGTAATCCTCTCCGGAGGCGCCGACGGCCGGCAGCACCGCGGCCATGTTGTACACCCCGAGACAGAAGAAGAGCAGGAAGCCCAACAGGTGGCTCCAGATATTCACCGTCTCATTGGACAGGATGAAGAGGCTGTGCAGACCATTGACAAACTTTTAAAAACCATCAGCGGAGATCAATGAAGCCGAATTTTAACCCACTTCCTAAAGCGGACAAAACTTCTGCTGCTTCACAGATTCAAACACAATCTGATCTGTTGGCTTCGTCAGCGGTTAAATATAATCTGACCTGTCTGGAGGCGACCTGCTGGGATCTGATGTATGTAGGAAGAATCAACAGAAAACAACAGAAAACAACAACATCGAACACGGAGAAACGGAAATGTTTGTTTTGTTTCCGTTCTAAGGAAATCATCCTCAGGAAAAAAACTAAAACAGGTTTGGCCTTTTAACAACGTGAAAAAACTCGACATGGTAACATACAATAAATAAATAAATCACAAGCAACCTGACCAATAATGTTAAAGTCATCGATGCAGGCCTGGGACAGCGTTGGACATCATCTCTCAGTTTAAGGAAGCAGCAACCACCTACAGTGTCTTCTATGAGTACTGTTACTCCTGCTTTCAAATGTCCTCCAACTCTTAAAATCACAACAAGTGCAGAACATTAGAGGAAAGTTCCACGTCATTTCTTTCAGGTGCAGCATTTCTTTTCTTTTTTTGCTTGTGGTGCTCCAGGTATCGAGAAAGAGGGACATGACATGCGATGTCCGGAAAGTAACGCTGAGTTTTGCCTTTTGAAGATAAACAACATAAAAACGTGACAAGGTAACTCAGATGACGAATAATCTACAAGTGGTTTACGCGTGTTTGACTCTGACCCGGCTGGTTCCTGGTTCTGGTCTCCGCTTCTCACCTTTTGATGCACAGCCGGGAGGGCAGGTAGGCTCGGTACCCGTCGGTGATGTAGGGGTTCTCCCTCAGAAACACCGGGATCTGCTCGTAGGTGTACAGCCGGATCCCTCTGGGCACCAGAACCGGCCAGTACTGGTACCCTCCCAGCTCGATGTAGTGGGCCGTCTGAGCGCTCTTCTGGGCTTTCTGAGGCATGGCTGGGTCGGCTCTCATCTGACCCGAGGCTGGGAAAAGGGACGGAGACAGATCAGATCAGGTCCAAATGAGGCTGGAGCTCACACATCACGTCTAATTCAGCTTTAATTCAGCTTTAATGCAGCTTTAATTCAGCTTTAATGCAGCTTTAATTCAGCTTTAATTCAGCTTTAATGCAGCTTTAATTCAGCTTTAATGCAGCTTTAATTCAGCTTTAATTCAGCTTTAATGCAGCTTTAATTCAGCTTTAATGCAGCTTTAATTCAGCTTTAATGCAGCTTTAATTCAGCTTTAATGCAGCTTTAATTCAGCTTTAATTCAGCTTTAATTCAACTTTAATGCAGCTTTAATTCAGCTTTAATGCAGCTTTAATTCAACTTTAATTCAACTTTAATGCAGCTTTAATTCAGCTTTAATTCAGCTTTAATGCAGCTTTAATTCAGCTTTAATGCAGCTTTAATTCAGCTTTAATTCAGCTTTAATTCAACTTTAATGCAGCTTTAATTCAGCTTTAATTCAGCTTTAATGCAGCTTTAATTCAGCTTTAATTCAGCTTTAATTTAGCTTTAATTCAACTTTAATGCAGCTTTAATTCAGCTTTAATGCAGCTTTAATTCAGCTTTAATGCAGCTTTAATTCAGCTTTAATGCAGCTTTAATTCAGCTTTAATTCAGCTTTAATTCAGCTTTAATTCAACTTTAATGCAGCTTTAATTCAGCTTTAATTCAGCTTTAATGCAGCTTTAATTCAGCTTTAATGCAGCTTTAATTCAGCTTTAATGCAGCTTTAATTCAGCTTTAATGCAGCTTTAATTCAGCTTTAATTCAACTTTAATTCAGCTTTAATTCAGCTTTAATGCAGCTTTAATTCAGCTTTAATTCAGCTTTAATGCAGCTTTAATTCAGCTTTAATGCAGCTTTAATGCAGCTTTAATTCAGCTTTAATGCAGCTTTAATTCAGCTTTAATGCAGCTTTAATTCAGCTTTAATGCAGCTTTAATTCAGCTTTAATTCAGCTTTCCACCGTCGGACGTCCCAGCTGAGTTTGTCCTGAGCAGAAACACAGAGTCCATCTGACTGGACGTGTTTGGTGAGTCGAGCTGAGTCCAACCAGAGGACACCGCCTCGTCTCCATCCAGCCTCCTTCACCAGGAGGACCACGTCGGCCTGGTTCGTTCAGCTCTTCTTCTGGACACAAACTCGGTTCGGTCACCGACTTCCGGCTGAAGTACTTTTGGAAACACTCACAACATTAAAGTTCCCTTTAAACCAAGAAGACCAGAAAGCCCCGGGACGTGGACTTTAACCCGAAGCGTCCTGGACGTTAAAGTTACCGGAGCCCGTCTCAAGCTGAGTCCATCGCGTCCGTTAAACCGTCGTCAACAATGAGTCTTTAAATGACCCAGTTTTCAAAGCGGGTCTGGTTCCGTCCGGCCGGACGAGCCCGGCTGAGCTGACAGGCAGAAGGAACTCACCTTTCAGGAGGCAGGACGTCCCATTCTCCGGTTGATGACACGAACTGCGCATTTAGAAACACGTGTTCACGTCAACTCGACAACAACAACAACAACAACAACGCAGATTTATCAAGTTTCAGCAACAGCGTCTTTCGTCGCCGGTGACGTCATCAGTAATGGACCCCCCCGTACACCCGCCCAAAGACTGCCTGAGTAAAAAACAACAACAACAACAACAACAAAACAAAGCCAGGTTTATGTCACGTGAGTTGAGCAATCTGAAAGCTACGAAAAATAAGTTAGTTGTCGGACAATGATTTAAGATTTTTCTCGTCGAAATACAGGATCAACAAATCATTCATATCCTTATTATTTTATCAAATTTGATTGAAGTCATTCACAAACACGTCAAACAACGCACGTGTCATTGATGCCACACCACATATTGTATTGTTATGGCACAATATGTATATATTATAAATATTTGTAAATATTTTATATACAGTCTATGAGCCAAAATAGAAAACAGCTCTCAAAGGCTATTTGTGAAATTCTAGTGCACAAATACTTATAAATATGATATTTCCACGCTTGTTTAACAAATGTTTAGATTATTAAAATAATAATAAAAGATAACATGAAACCAAAGATTATATTGAAAGCAATCATGTTAATATCAGAACATGAGAAGCCCTCCAAAATGCATCTGCATGATTTATGTTGAAATGTTTGTTTGTGTCCCTCTATTTTGTTGTTGTATGTTTATCACTTCTTATATGTGTACTACGTCTCCTTCCCTCTGCCAGATAATGAGGGGGAGCTCCAGAGAAGGTGTCAGTCACGCTGGAACCAGACACCACAAATCCCTGCAGTAATATATCATGCTGGAATTCACGCTGCAGCACTTCACCACTTTCACAAATGTTCAACTCTCATCACAGCAGCAGACTGGACGTGTGTAAACAGCAATATGACGTCTTCTGTCCAACGCAGACTTCTTGCAAGGTCACGTGACTGATGGATGTGAACCTGCAGGTGTGGCTCGCGTGTCATTACGTCCTCGTGTCGCTGTCGCCGCGGATCCCGGTCAGAGCGCCTGTTCTCAGGTTTTGCGATGTTGGTGGATTCCCGCAGGAGTGGAAGTCACACTCAGTCCTCCTTCTGCTGTTTACACCCCCCCCCCACACACACACACACACACACACACACTTTAATTGCCTCGTTCTCCAGTGGAAGTGTGTTCTTCATTATCACTTCTAATACACCTCTCAGCACATCCACTCTCAGAGTGTCAGCTGCCACGCCAAGTTAAGATGGTGAATCCTGCAGGCAGCAGCAAACAGGAAGAATCTCCTGCAGCTGCACCAGTTAGGAATTGATTTTGTGGGCTTTTATTTGCAACAAACCAGTGCAATTTTTTATAAGCAAGAGACAAAAATATGGCACCATAATAAGAAAATAAACATCATGAATTATGGATCAGTCAGTTGAAGAAGACATTTCCCAGCTGTTACTCGTAATAATAGATGTTTTGAAGTCTGGATTTGAACTTTTTTCTGTCATCTCTCTCAGTTGACTACAGGCCATAAAATCTCCATCTTTTCAATAGATTAAAGAAGCAGCAACCACCTACAATGTTTTATATGTACTGTGATCGCTTAAAACAAGCTCAATGTCCTCCAAAACAACGTTACAGGAAACTTACACGTTATTTCTGCAGCTTTTGCATCATTTCTTTCCGTTATACTTTTTTTTTTTTTGAACTACTCACCTGTATTTGATAGCAATACTTCAGGTGTACAGAATACATGTTGGAGGGGGAAACACGGAAATCACATGCAATGTCAAAGCAGTTCAGAGATCTGGGAACACTGCAGCATCGCTACGAGCAGGTCTAGAAACACGAGGAGTCAGATGATCAGGGCGGTTAAAAATGAAAGTAATCTATTTATAAAGTTTACTGTTTAGTCAGATATTTGAAGGGAACATTTGTAATATTGTAAATATAATCAATGTTGAGCCTGTAGGTTGTAATGGATGTTTACAACAGACATTTTGTAGAAGAAACTAAACGATGCAGTTCATTTTATTTTCAGAATAATTTCCGCTGACCTGAAGGTTTGATGATGATTCTTTTTAGCGGTGCGACCTCAAGCACAAATCCCTTAAATATAACTGGAGATTACAATATTCGTAATTTTCTGCGTCTGTATTTAAAGGAATAGTTTGACCTTTTGGAAATGTCCTTTCTCTCCTGGAGTATCATGCAAAAATAAATAGCGATCATATGATTATGTATTGAGCTCCAATGAGGTTGCAGCACAGGCTGAAGGTGGGAAGCCGAAGTCGACGTCATCTGCAGCACAGAGAACAGTTCTTTGTTGCTGCATTCAGGGTTCATCAGGGTTCAACTTTTCCACCTCAGTTTGCTGTTTCAATGAATAGAAACTTTTTTAAACTTGTTGTATAAACCTCCTGATCATTTCATAGTTTACGCTCCGACTGCTGTGTCAGCCTGGTTTGAACCAGAACCTCATCTCACTGTGAATATGGTCTGTTCCTCCTCCAGAGAATCATTTGTTCCATCCTACTGGGCCTCGACCTCCGGTCCATTTTAACCAATCAGCTCGCTCCGAAACCGGCCGACACTCTGCCACCGCTGCAGCTACCTACCGTGTCCACCAGGGTTTTTACTGAGTACTGAATATTTTTTAAACAGTTTTAATGAACTCCAGCAGCTTGACGAGGTGCTGAGTGTTTATTCTGCGCTGAACATTGAACGTTGGGCTTTTTTTCCGGGTCATCGAGAGTTCACCGAAGGTTGCGCTGGTCACTGTGACCTGCCGTCCAATCACAGTGAAGGAGAGACACCGGTCTCTGATTGGTCCGCCCTGCGGCTGTGAACTGATACCAGCCGAGTTTCCAGACTGTATTCACAGAGAACTGAAGCTGTGAGAGTCGGAGCAGGCGGGTCAGCGCTGCTTCTGTATCATGAGATGCAAAATTTAGATTTATTCCCATAAGGAGAGAAGTTGTTGGATCTTCCATTGAGTTCAGGACTGTGTAACGAGGCAGCATCTAGTGGTCACAAGAGGAACTGCAGCTTACTCTCAACTTCAACACACAGATTATAAGATTTAATAAGATTACTGGTTGAGTTTAACCGACACTAAACAAGCATCCGACTGCACCAAAGTCAGCCTATCAGTCCATTCAGAGTATTTACACGAGAGAAATGGCTGATGGGAAAGTTCCATGAATTTCTTTTAGTTTCTTTCTGACCTCTGTGGATTACAGCCGTCACCGCAGCTGTTCCTCTAAAAAGGATGAAAGCTCTGACGGTGGTGCTTCCCTTTGGACCACACCTCTCTCCTGCACTGAAGGATGTGGACGAAGGTCCCCCCCAACCCCCCTCCCATCACCCCTCCCATCACCCCCACCACACCACCACCTTCTTTCTGACTCCTCACTGATCCGCTGGAACGATCCGTCGTCGACCCGTCTCTCTACATCTCCGTCTTTGATTTCTGGCCTCCATTTTTCTGTCAGACTTAACGTGGAAAAATGTGCCTGGATGTAATTGTGCACTTAGGTGGAGTTCAGTGGAACATGAAATTAAAGTGCTCCTACTTATACTCTGGATGTTTCTTATGAAAGCAGGCGGTGAGCTTTTTTATTTTATTAAAATCTCACATGTGCAATGATTTTCATGTTATGGCCTTCCTATCATGAAATGTGCAATAAAATGGCGCTGCATTACATCTTAATTGCGGCTGGCTGTGCCGCCGTGGCAAGTGAAAGTCTGTCCTTTCCAAACAAGGCGCTGTTAGACTGGTTTAAATAGAGACAGACAGGCCCCCGGGCTACCGATGTCCTTTGGGACTGTCAGGGTCGTCAATGAAGCACAAGGGTACACTGGTGCGCTCCTCTCTGACTGTTGCACCTCATTTAATGGCAAATTACATTACGGTAAATACATCAGACGGAGTTCTTCTTCTCACTGTTGTTGAACGCTAAATTGAACGTACCTTCCAGCAAAAAGGAGAAATTAACAGCGACATGTTTCCTGCTGCATCAGGCGCCTTTCTCTCTGCCCAGTTTCTCTGGTGCTCATCACCATCATCCTGCCGTGTCCTCTCCCACCTGCCCCCTGGACACAAAACATCTTTGATAAAACCTCAAATCTAGGGGCTGCAATCTTTGTTTTCTCCTCAAACCCTGAACACAAAGCTCACAGGCATCACAGGCTTCAACATGTGGCCCGCCAAATGTGAGCCCGCCATGCCAAGACCAGACAGGCCCTTTGTAAACCTAACACGGCCTTGCAGCGGCTTGTGCTCGTCTGCGGCCGGCTGGTCTCATTGGCTTTATTTATAGTCGCCGCCACAAGACATCTGCTGGAGACGAGACTCTGTCCTCTGTGTCCACACAGCACCGCACAGAGGGAGCTTGTCAACGTTTTTCCGAGGCAAAGTGTTTGCGAGAACCGCGGTCGTTGGAGGGGAGAGACGGCTGCAGCCTCCCCTAATAGGACGGGTGTCCCCTCCAATTGCTTCCTCCGCAGCTCTGATTAACCAGAAGACAGAGGGAGGCTTCACAGTTTGTCGTGTCTCGTGTGTTAGCCGATGTTTACTTGATCTGAGAGCTGTTGTTTGTTTGGTGTCTTCAGTCTGATCGTTACTCGCCACTATTTTGGGACGCTGACACTTGGATGCAGCTCGGCAGTCGTCTGATGCCGCCTCGCCTCTTCCTCTTCCTCCCCCCTCCTCCTCTTCCTCCCCCCCTCCGTGTCACACAGAGTTTCTCTTCCTCTCTCATTCTCTCCTCTTCACATCGAGGACGTCGGGAGCTCTCAGGCTGACCGTGCTTCAGGCCTTGACACAAAGCACCGGGGACAGCTCTCTGCTCGGCCCGCCGAGCGGGGGGTGCAGTCAGACTGGCACCGAGGGAGGAGTGTGAAAACACTCGCTTTACTGTTCCTGAAAAAACACCTTGGAGAGGCTCTGGAACAAACCGAGGATCAACAGCAAAAATCACTTTCAGCAGAATGCAGTTCCTCTCTGCTCTGGATGAGTGTAATCATGGAACAGTTGCGTTCATATTCATGCAGTCAGCAGTGAATCACAGCGATTAAATTCAGGAGGGTGAAACTGAACTGAAGACGGTTGAAAAGTGAACTATTTTTAGATCACGTATATCACAGCACATAAATGTCTGTATTTCAACATGGAGTTAGGAACTGCTTTATATTCCATCATGATCATCTTATGAAGTTAAACAGGAAGTTCTCACAAATATATGAAACCTCACTCATGAAATACAAATAACGCAATCATTTTTAGTGTGTTTGAGGTTATTGACTGGACCACAATAAATCACTGACTAGTGAGTATCAACGTTACGCTACTGGTTAGCCAAATTTCCTGTGTGTTTTCACAATTGTATATTTCAAATTAAAAGCCTTAATTTCACATTAAAAGCGCTGTAGAATTTGATACACGGTCCATCCAGATAAGATATAATACAACAGAAAGAAGACAGATTATGTGACAGAGTTGTTGCAGGGTTTTTGGAGCAACACTGTGGTGAGAAAACATGACGAGAGACAACCTACATGTTTAAAACAAACCTCGGAAACAAGTGCACCAAAGAAAATATTGTAATCTGGGCAAGTGTCGCAAAGACATCTCACGAGCTCAGTTTTTACATGATGTTTAAGATGAGAACAAATGAAACAAACTGGAGCAGACCGGAGACGTCAGGTAAACCAGTGAGACAACGGTTTACAGATTTCTAACAAACTGTTTTAACATACATAACACGAAGCGCAACGTAGCAACGGCAGGATGATTTGGGTCATAATGTGACCGCAAAGGTTATTTCTCAGCTTATCTTTACGTGTGTTCAGAGATGTATTTTGGTGGATAGTTGAGGAGGAATTTGACATCAGAAACCTTACATACATCTAAAAAAACTGGATATCTCTCTGTTTGCATGTTTTTTGTAAATTGCTATCAGTCTCAGAAAATGTCTGAAGGATAAACGTACACGAAGCTACAAAGACACAGAGCAAATACACAATTTATTTCAGATCTATACTCAATGTACTGTAGGAAAGTTTTCATTTAAATGTGAAAATCTAACTTGTAATGTTAATGTGAAATTAGAAATCCCACCGAATTTGTATAAAATATTTCATGACAGTCTGATTGTTTTGTTTGCAGGAGATAATCAGGGGCAATAAACATCAGCTTTGTTTCAGAATATCTTAATTTGTTTGGTCTGTTTTTAGTTGTGATGTGACAACCAGTGCAAATTAGCTGCTGAGCTAACCCTGAAATATTTACACTGATGTTTCACAAGATGTCCGTGTTGATTAATTTTTGTATTGCTCACATAAATGATCACATAACAAACAGATCAAATATTAAGCAAGCTAATATGAGGCAAAAAATGTCTTAGGAAAACAAAGTGCTTGGAAGTGATGTGTAGAGCAGTGCATCACAAACTGGGGAAAAAAAGAAAAAGACATGTTGCTTCAATAAATGTACTAATGTCTGAATCTATCCTCGTAGCATCTGGGCTACTGAGCTCTTTCTGGGAATGAAAAGGCATTGTTGCTAAGTCTCCTCGTACTGTTTTTTTTTTGGGAAACTTTCATCTGTATAACAATATTGAAAGGCATTAGTCTTAATCTCCAGGCTTCCTTCTACTTTTTTTTTAGTCTTCGAAGATACATCTGGTTCTGTGACTTGTAATTCCTGCCTGGATTTCAAAGAAAAGAAAAACAATCTTTTTAACAACATTGGATTTAGGAGCAGGGCAGGGTGGTTGTTTTAGGACATTTAGCTGCTGCTGGGAATGAGATTAATACTCTTGAACAGCATCCACTGCTGCGATGTGCTGCACTTTTTTGCAGCTGGACAAAACTTGCGGGTAATCCTTAATGGATCAGAAATGGTAAGCCCATCCTCATCACTCAGACAAACTGTTTAAGCTTCCTGACACAGACTATGTATGCAGGGTACTATATTTTCTTTATTTTCAGGACACCGCCAAAATAAGCCCTTTAATACAAAACTGACTGCAGTTCGGACCTACATATGCGCTGTCAGTTATCCTCTTTTTGCAGCACTACATGGAACACAGATTGATTTTCCAGAGTTTTCTAAAGGAGATTTAGATTTAAAAAAAAAAAGATGTAATTGTGTATTTTATTTTAACCAAAAAAAGCTTTTCATGATTGTTACATGTACTCATCAGGTCACACGAGGTGTATTTGCAGCCTGTTTGTAATGTTTCAACAGAGGTGGGAGAGAACGTTTTTAGGTTTACTGCTGCAGCCATTTGGATTAATCTGCAGAGAGAAACATGAAACAACATATTAAAACTACTGTAAGTGATCAAACAGGTTGTTCAAAGTGAACATCCCCGACAACAGATAACAGTATACGTTAGCTTTAAAAACTATTTTCACTCCAATCTGGAGTTGTTTTTATTTCTGTTTAATTATAATGGAACGGTTGTTTTGTGAGACTGAATTTGTTCTGTTGTGATCGAGCTAATAAACTGTTCTTAAATCTTACTTGAAACAGAGATCTTCATCTCAGTTAACCTTTATGACTGAATCAAGCTTAATAAAAACTTATCTAAGTTAAATTAACACTATCAGAGCTTTAAATCACATCTTCACTGTCATTGTCAGGAAAGGAACAGACTCACATTTGTTGCATTGTTTTCTGCATTGTTTTGGCTGCCACCTCAATGGGACCTAACTGTTTAAATATAAGGTAAAAAAAAAATCAATTCACATCCAATAGAATAATATCAGTATAAATGTCCTTACAGGGAACAGCTTCAATAAAAATTCCTGTACACCTTAAAGTCTTCCTGATAGATTAGTAGTGAATATTCTGGCTCCTTCTCAGACATTTTTTAACAATTTAATATTTACTGGGACAATTAAATATAGCAGAGAAAGAAAGGGAAAAAAAGGTGAAGTTATTTCTAAATTCATTACCAAATTATCGAATGCAATGAAACATAACCAAATTTCAGTTTTTTGATTTAAAGAAACCGTCACTCAACAAACTGTATCCTAAAGCGTGGCAGTGTAGAGCAGTCAGAAATCAATAAATTGTGCATGTTATATTTCAGCTCCATCACTGCACGCCTCACCATCTTCCCCATAAAAAAATGACAAAGGTTTTTATTTTGTAGTTTTTCAGCCAAAATATTCACAAAGATTCTGGAGAAAACGTCTTATTTATCACTTTCCTACTGAATTATTTCCAACATTTCTTAGGAATCCAACTCTCCGCATGTGGGCAATAAACAGAAGCCTCTTCAGTGAAATTTGGCATAAATCATCTCATGGTGTGCATTAAATATGCAAGGTACTCACTGAATATTAACTCTGATTCTTTTGATTTTGTTGCTGCAATATCTGTAAAGTAAAAAGAAAACCAGTGTGGCTGACAGACACGAGGCTGCAGTTCTATTTCCGTCCTGCAGAGGTCACTCTGTGCCTGCTGTGGACATCAGTGCAACAGCAGGGCAGCAGAAGGCCACGACTGAACATGAGCTGCCTCAGATAAGACAACACTAAACTGATGAAACTCATCTGTCTGTGAGGAGGAGACAGTCGCTGTACAGTATGTGGGGATGTCTGAGAATTAACATGAAAACATGCACAAATTATTTCATTAATGGAATCAGTCTGCAACGAGAAATATAAGTCAGTATTGTATTTTTACAGCGTTAGTAATTGTAATTTTTTAATTGCTTTTAGTTTTTTTTATAAACACTTAATTTGCTATTTATTCTGAATTTATTAGCCTTTATTTATTTATTTCACCCCCTTCGTGTTTGTAATTTGAGGTCTACTGGGCTGTTCCATTTAAAAGCAGATAAAATAACACCTAACGCACACAAAGAATGTTCATCTCAGCAAGAATAAACGGCTGAATGAGCAACTCAGTGACTCACATACAGTAAATCACACACTGAAGCCAGTTGTTGTTACTTGCTGGTTCACTGTGTGGCTACAACAAAAGACTCCCAGCTGCACAGCAATGAATCACAGACGATACCGAGAGGAAAATGAAACTTCGACTTCCCTCTGAAGGCTGCAGGTGGCGCTATGGTATCTCTGTCTGGGTCCGCCATAGAGCCATCAACTCCCCACATGAGATTAAGTGTACGAGACCCTCAAAACTGGCTCCTGCATCAGGCCACTAATAAATAACACACCAATTGGGGGCTGTTTCAACTGGAATGATTTATTAAAAGTTAGTGCATTAGATCAGGTCAATAATTGAAGGTATGATTAAGGAAATGGAAGATTGGGACCAGTGGACGATGAAAAATGAATGTGTGGATGGACAAAGTAGACAAATCTCGTTTGATAAATAATTTACTGTCGGATTAAACCAGATTGAGACACAAGTCGAGCCTTTTTGTGAGTGCAGTTTTTATGGGAGATTTTTCACTTGGGATTCGGTCCAAACCTGCCGCCAGGAAGCTCTCGAGCCGGTGGCACGCCGCTCTGAGGGTCATCATTGTCATCATATGCAATCCAGTATTAAGATGGATGCTGCCTGATCCCATCAAGATAATGGGTTTCATGTCTCCTGGCGTTAGGGGGGAGGTGGCTGGTGGGACAGAGGAGATCTCTGCAGCTGATTTCTTTTGTTTCTGCTCTCATCACTGCAGGCATCCCGACCCTGTGAAACCACAGCACATGCTGCCACGCAGGGAAAATTACAGCTCTTCTAAATGCAAAATGAATACCTCAGAAGTTAAGGATGCATCCCCAGGTCGGAGGAAGAAAGGAGATATTTGGGTTTCCGGCCAGCGAGGCAGGCAGGACAGAAAAGAAACACTTTGTTTACAGCAGAAGGGTTTTTCTGTCTCTGGCATGGAGGACAGCAGAGAAACACAACACAGACAGAGAGACAGTAGAGCCGGGGTCAGTCCAGGCAGGAGGTCACGTTCAGTCTCTATCATTCAGACCCAACACTGTGCATCCACGATCATTTATACATTTTTCTCATATCTATCTTTAATTTCAGGATGCAAACTATCACAAAATAGCATAAACCGACAGTTGTGTCAGGAAGTCCAAATGAACGATAGAAAAACACACTGAGTTCACTATTAGACCAATGTTTCTGTTGTTTTAACTAAACCTCGTTACTGTCAGTGTTTAACTCAACCTCATTACTGTTAGTAGTTCACTCAACCTCGTTACTGTTAGTAGTTTAACTCAACCTCGTTACTGTCAGTGTTTAACTCAACCTCATTACTGTAAGTATTTAACTCAACCTCGTTACTGTCAGTGTTTAACTCAACCTCGTTACTGTCAGTGTTTAACTCAACCTCATTACTGTAAGTATTTAACTCAACCTCATTACTGTAAGTATTTAACTCAAACCTCGTTACTGTCAGTGTTTAACTCAACCTCGTTACTGTCAGTGTTTAACTCAACCTCGTTACTGTAAGTATTTAACTCAACCTCATTACTGTAAGTATTTAACTCAAACCTCGTTACTGTCAGTGTTTAACTCAAGCTCGTTACTGTCAGTGTTTAACTCAACCTCGTTACTGTCAGTGTTTAACTCAACCTCGTTACTGTAAGTATTTAACTCAACCTCGTTACTGTAAGTATTTAACTCAAACCTCGTTACTGTCAGTGTTTAACTCAACCTCGTTACTGTCAGTGTTTAACTCAACCTCTTACTGTTACTGTCAGTAAGTTTTAACTCAAACCTCGTTACCTCAACCTCGTTACTGTTAACTCAACCTCATTACTGTAAGTATTTAACTCAAACATCGTTACTGTCAGTCAGTGTTTAACTCAACCTCGTTACTGTTGTTTAACTCAACCTCGTTACTGTCAGTGTTTAACTCAACCTCGTTACTGTCAGTTTAACTCAACCTCATTACTGTAAGTATTTAACTCAAACCTCGTTACTGTCAGTGTTTAACTCAAGCTCGTTACTGTCAGTGTTTAACTCAACCTCGTTACTGTAAGTATTTAACTCAACCTCATTACTGTAAGTATTTAACTCAAACCTCGTTACTGTCAGTGTTTAACTCAAACTTAGTTACTGTTAGTGTTTAACTCAACCTCGTTACTGTCTGTGTTTAACTCAACCTCGTTACTGCTAGTAGTTAACTCAACCTCGTTACTGTCAGTGTTTAACTCAACCTTGTTACTGCTAGTAGTTAACTCAACCTCATTACTGTAATTATTTAACTCAAACCTCGTTACTGTCATTGTTTAACTCAAGCTCGTTACTGTCAGTGTTTAACTCAACCTCGTTACTGCTAGTAGTTAACTCAACCTCGTTACTGTCAGTGTTTAACTCAACCTTGTTACTGCTAGTAGTTAACTCAACCTCGTTACTGTCAGTATTTAACTCAACCTCGTTACTGTCAGTGTTTAACTCAACCTCGTTACTGTCAGTATTTAACTCAACCTCGTTACTGTCAGTGTTTAACTCAACCTCGTTACTGTAAGTATTTAACTCAACCTCGTTACTGTCAGTGTTTAACTCAACCTCGTTACTGTCAGTGTTTAACTCAACCTCGTTACTGTCAGTATTTAACTCAAACTCGTTACTGTCAGTGTTTAACTCAACCTCGTTACTGCTAGTAGTTAACTCAACCTCGTTACTGTCAGTGTTTAACTCAACCTTGTTACTGCTAGTAGTTAACTCAACCTCGTTACTGTCAGTATTTAACTCAACCTCGTTACTGTCAGTGTTTAACTCAACCTCGTTACTGTCAGTATTTAACTCAACCTCGTTACTGTCAGTGTTTAACTCAACCTCGTTACTGTCAGTATTTAACTCAACCTCGTTACTGCCAGTGTTTAACTCAACCTCGTTACTGTCAGTGTTTAACTTAACCTCATTACTGTCAGTATTTAACTCAACCTCGTTTCTGTCAGTGTTTAACTCAACCTCGTTACTGTAAGTATTTAACTCAACCTCGCAACTGCCAGTGTTTAACTCAACCTCGTTACTGTCAGTATTTAACTCAACCTCGTTACTGTCAGTGTTTAACTCAACCTCGTTACTGTAAGTATTTAACTCAACCTCGTTACTGCCAGTGTTTAACTCAACCTCGTTACTGTCAGTGTTTAACTTAACCTCGTTACTGTCAGTATTTAACTCAACCTCGTTTCTGTCAGTGTTTAACTTAACCTCGTTACTGTCAGTGTTTAACTTAACCTCGTTACTGTAAGTATTTAACTCAACCTCGTTACTGTCAGTGTTTAACTCAACCTCGTTACTGTCAGTGTTTAACTTAACCTCGTTATTAGTATTTAACTTTAGATCTGGATGAAACCTTTTACGACGATATAAAAAGAGTCTTTTACAAGTTCAAAAGACATGACGTGTAAATGAATTAATAAAGCACTTGCTATAAATTACTGATATATTAATGTGTAAGCAGAATTCGAATATTGTAGCTAGCCTGAAGAAGGTCATGCAAAGAACACTCAGCTCCTGCACTACTGCTGCCACAGTATATATTTTTATATATGTATTATATACTTCGAGTGGTAATATTTAACATGGAATCGATTCAATTTTACTGCATGCTGTAGCATGTTAAATACTCGATACTCAAAGTTAATAATGACAATAAATATATTTAGTGGAATAAAAATCCTGCTTTCTTCTTAAATGTTTTATTAAAGAAAAATTGCAGCATGAAGTTGCACAAAATGAAAATACTGAAGGTCAAGAGAAAATAAGTACACTTACTAAATGTAGCTATCAACTGGCCTTCTTTTTGCCACCACAACCTGAAGTTTTAATATTCCAACAGTATGCCTGGTGTCTTTGGATCGACCTCATACCTATCAACCGAGCTGTATGAATGCTATTTGAGATAAAGCTTGTTTTTTACATGTACTTCAAAAGGATTTAAGAATTATTTTTTTCTCCAAATCCAATTATTGGCTGCATGTACAAACACAGTGTAAACATGGTTTATTAAAAGGAGCCAGACTATGAACAAAAATGGACTTGAGTAAAATTAGAGGAATAAATCCTGCTTATAGTGATTTGTAATTGTACTTCCATAAATCTGAGGGTGATAAACCAACGCATCATGGACTTTGCTGCAACATGTAAAAATAATTACAACATTTCCGCTTCTTGATAATTCTTATCACAGGATCCGTTTACTTTCAGCCACGTCTTCAAGATTTTCTCAGTAAATAAAGTCTGCTGACATGGAGTTTGGGTCACGTGATAACAGGTGGTCACATAGCAGGTACATCATCCATGAGTAGAGTCTAACATCTAGTAGGACCATGAACTGCAGCTGAAAGCTTCTGGAAAAAAAGAAGAAAGTGAAACTTGTGATAAGAACTTTTCATCAGCTGTGATTTCCAAGGTCAAACTCAAGATTTCAGCTTCCTTCAAAATACTGTTAGTATTAATGGTAATAATCTATTTTTAGGATACAGACAGTAATTTTCAAAATTGTTAATTTCTGTGGAAACAGATTGAAATATTCTAAAGCCTAATTCAGCTGACCTGTAGTCTGGCAGTCCTGTCGTTCTGACTCCTTGCCCATCCAAACCCTGCGGTGTTATTCACCTAAAATAGGTGATGGGGGGTGGTGGTGGTGGTGGTGGTTGGGGGGTGGAGTGGATTTGGAAGGGGTTGAGTGGGCAGAGCACAGAGAGGAGTGGGTGTCTCAAGGTCAAAGGCAGAGCGGCGAATTGGGGTGGAAGCAAACTAATGAGTTTTTCCGTTCTCTCGCTGCCCTGTACCGGTGGCATCACCTCCCCGTCCTGTCAATCACCCCACCCCCCTTCACCCTCCTCACCCGCCACAACCGACCAACCAACCTATCTTCTTCCCCTCCCATCTTTCTCTCTTCCCACCTTCACAGCAGAGAAAAAAAAAAAAAAACAGGAAAAAAACTGTTTATTTCTGAACAGGCCTCTTAATCTATTTGGACTGGGCATAATAGGACATTTGCATGGTGAGCACAGCGAGGTGTCAGCGATAACCACGGGGTTGTGACATCCCCCCCGAAATATGCTGAGCTTTCGCTAACCTCTCATCAAACACGCTGATCTTTATGGACTGTATCATATTGTGCCGTAATGTGCTTTATTGTCCACAGAATAAGCTTTTCTTAAAGGTAATTGGAAAGCGGGAAATGGCCGCTATCGGCAGACTTTTTAAATACATTATTCCTGAAATGTGGCTTGTGTAATGACCCTGTCGGTGTAAAACGTGAGATTTATCTTGGCAGCAGAAATTGATCCATTTCACCTTTGTCTAATGGAAATTTTTTATCAAGGATTATCTGTTTATGTAAATGAGCGTGGCCCCTGGAACGAAGGGGATAAAAGGAAGTCTGGAGGGGGGAGCAGTTAATCTCGGGCCTCTTGACATGTCAGTCTGGACATAATGCATACAGGATTCATCTCTGTGGGGGTGGTGTGTGTGTGTGTGTGTGTGTGTGTGTGTGTGTGTGTGTGTGTGTGTGTGTGTGTGTGTGTGTGTGTGTGTGTGTGTGTGTGTGTGTGTGTGTGTGTGTGTTCCTGCACTTCTATCTCTGAGAACCACGTTGACTTGTAGATCTTCACAGTGAAAACATTTTTTCTTAAACAGAACACTTTAGATGGTCCTCACTTCTTTGTGAGGCTGTTGTTGGGTCTGCACCTGATTCAGTGTAATTGATAAGTTTTCCCGATGTAATGTGAGTGTTTGAAGAAACCTTTACATGGAAACTTCAACATTCCTGAACTGTGTTGCATTTGTACAACACGACCTCACTCGACTGAACTACGTTTTAACCAAAAGAGCCAAAGAGGATGTTCGAGGCGTTCTCTTCCTCTCCTTCGCCATAACTGGAACCCCATTAATTTGCTCTTTACATGGATCCCTCACAGTGTCATGTACCTAACATGCTTAGCCAAGCAGCAACCAACAGTGATGTCATCGTTGGTTTGTGAACATTATGACTCCTCCAGTTCAGATTCTGTCCGTCACCATCTTTGTTAGTTCGGAGCGGTTTGGAGCAGGAAGTGACCATATTTGGACGAGCTGGGGGAGGAGCCAGAGGTGGATCTGACCGATCTGATCGGAAACCTGACGATACTACGTCCCGCCCACTGATAGCTGTAACCTGACTGCACCACAGACCTGTCAATCAAACAGACACGCCCCCAAAAACAGGTCTTCTTGAATCTTCTTTTCTAATGAATGAGGGATTATTTTCAGATGGACCTTTTTGGAGCCGACCTCTAGTGGCGATCGGTGGTATTGCAGCTGAAGACACTTCTGCAGTGGAACCATTTTTCAGACCTGAAGCTACGAACACTTTTATATCCAGTCTGTGGTTTTGACACTGATTAATCACATGATGGTAACAGTGTAACTGTCATTTCATAAAGCCTTTAAGGTTAGGATGAGCATTTAAAAGTACAAATGTCATCAGTGATAGCGACTTCTTTAACCATGTGTGTATGTGTGTTTCAAGCTGTTCATACTCATAAACCAATAAGTTCTCAAATTTGCTTCAATGAAATCTGTAATAACTTTTTTTTTTAATTATCTTTCTGATTGGATGATTCAGAAAAACTGTAAAATATAAGTATTCCTAATAAGAAGCTTGAGACAAAATTACCACTGAAATATTTGAAGAGTTAAATTGGCCAGTATACTACTGACAAACATCAACATGATCATGATACACACTCGCCCAAAATGCATTTCCTCTTCACAATCACTGGAAACAGATTGTAGAGTATAGAAGACAATGTCATTACTGTATCTACACGTCTTTTTTATCCTGGTGTTTAAGGTCAAGACCTGGTTTGTAATTGATTAGAGAATATAGCTTTGATATGATGTTGGTGTTTAAATAAATCTTTAAACGGATACTTTAGCATCTTTTAACAATGTTGTCTTGTTGAAAACACGACCTCATTCTGCAGAAGGACTCTCAGACCAAAATGCGGGTCAACCCATAACTCGTGCGTCCATTTCAATGTCGAACGAGTAAAAGAGGGTTTCAAATATTTGGCACGGTACTTACAGCTATATGGCATGTAGAGAAATACAACAGCATCCACGGGGTCTCTCAAATATCAGTGTGAACTGTAACAAGGCTTTGGATGTCCAGAGTAGGCACGCCCTGTGGTGGTGTTCATGTTATTCCAGGCCCCATAATGTCTATTTATCACAGAGGCTCTTATATTTCTGTGTCATAAAACTTTCCACAGACAGCTCCATTATGTGCAGCATTATACGGGAACTCAGATGTCAGCTGCAGAATAGATTTCACATTTTGCATCAGTGACGGCGCAGCATGAAAAATGAATGAATGGCGTGGCCGCTGCGTGGAGTGGTGGAGGGCCGCAGTCGCTCTGAAGAAGAGCTGAAGAGATTGACAAGGCCCCCTTCACTTGTGTTTTCATTGCAGCGGACGCTTTTGATGTTTTATGGGGGAGGCCTCGCCTTGTTGCCGCAGTCTTTGCCGTGACAGCAGTGTGACGGACTTGAAATACAGCTGGTGGGCTGGATTCTCCACGGAGGATCGCAAATGGAGCGGCACCGGGAGCCGGCGGTCCCCGGGTGGCCGCCGCTGTCATCTGCCATCTTGACAGGCAGTCAGAGAGGGAGATAGAGAAGGAAAAGTCAGCGGGGCTAAGTGACAGACACACCAAAGTGACCCAGTCCACCAGAGGGGAGGCTTCATCACTGTCCTAAACATGCTGCGTTCTCAGAGGCCATGAGAGCAGGTCTGAACCCAGGCTGACCTCAGCCCACGACCCCGCTGCTGATTAAACAACAACCGTGATGCATCACAGCAACTACAGCTCAGCTTCATCAGGCTGAGGGGTAGAGAGCAAAGAAACAGAGACGCACAGTAACACAGAGGAGGATGTATGAGGTCAAGCGTAACGCTGAACAGGCTCTTCTTGACTGGCCACAGAAAAAACATTTACTATCACAGGGTGAAGAATTCTCTGGACTCGGTCATCTTTTGGTAAATGAAGCCACTTAGATCAGTCGTCAAACCTTTTCATCCACTGGGATCATCTGGGGACATCGCAGCTGTGAGCACCAACCAGGATATCAAGTCCAGTAAACGTAAAATAAACTGTAAAAATTAGAAAACCAAAAGTACGTTGAAGCAAAAATCTACACGTTAACAAAAAATGAATTTGACCGTATTTATCTTTGGTTTGGAAACATGTCCCAACTTTTTTGAGACGTGTTTCTGGCATCAAATTCAACATTTGATATGTTGCCTTTGGTATATTTTTAATTAAATATGGGTTTACACGATTTGCAAATCATTGCAGTTTGTTTTTATTTACATTTTACACAACATGCTAAGTTCTTTGGAAACATGGTTGGACACATCCTCCCAGTTTGTCCGTCTTTTTAACCTCCACCACCCCAGCATCCACCTGCAGGCTCTGCAGGTTTAAGATATTCCCCCAATAATTTCCCAATATCTCTATTTAATCACATGTGCAGGGAGTGATGAGGCCAGACGACAATCTCAAACTATGTTTTGTGGCTGTAAAAAGCATTTCAAACGGGAGTTGTCTGACTGGAACGTAAGTTACTGTCAGAGACAGTGTCTCTGAGCTTCTTCCGCTCTGACCCGTCATGCTGATCCACCGATAGGATATCTGTGATTATGTGCCTCTGCAATTGCAGGAAAAGTGCTTTTCCAGCCGGTTCAGTCCTGTATCTGTCCCTGTGAGACACAAGTGGAGGCCATTTCATCCTCCCTCTGCCACTTCTGGGACTTTTAACTTCTTAAGGAACTCACAGCACCAGGGTCAGCCATCAAGTCCTTTAACACCATCTCACTGAGGTCCCCAGACCAGAACCAAAGCACCTCTGAGGCCACTGAGCCCTCAAGCACTTCCCATTCCCTGCATCCATGACTCTTGGTGTACTGGGACCTTTGTGTAATTAAAAGGTGGCTTTAAAATGCCCCCGAAGCATTAAAAATGGATCCTGTTGGCAGCAAATGGAGCATCTCCCTCCTCATCTGCCACCATCTTGTCTGGTCCATGTTGCTTGAATCTACTTTTGCTCTGCTTTGAGGAAATAGATGTTCTTGAAACCAGCGGGAACCTCAGACGGTTCCTTGAGGAACACCATCACATAGAGAATAACATGAACCTTTGTGAAGTTCAAACAAATGGTACATTTTTTTCCTGTTGTGTAATTCAGAGGTGTCGACCTTTGACACTTCTATGAACTTTAATAATGTTGTGTGTGTCTTTGAAGGCCAACCACGTCAGCCCTAAACAGAAAGCCGAGAGCGCTGCCTCTCCAGCGATCAGCAGCAGCTGCTTGCGTCCTCGTTGCAGGAAGACTAACCATTTGAGCGCTGGCGGTTTTCCTCAACACTTATTACATTACCATGAGCTTAGTGGCGAGGGCACCGCTGCATCATAGACATGGCTATTACTTTGAGTGTATGCGGGGAACCTGCCTCTGTGTGTGTGTGAGGAGAAGGAGGAGGAGGAGGAGGAGGAGGAGGAGGAGCAGGAGAGGACCCTGATGCCTCGGCAATCCCCCCCCCCTCCCTCCTCACACGCACACAGAAAACCTCTTGCACCCGGTGTCAGAGCCTTCTCCTGTCAGTAATTTGTTGCTAATCAGCTGTCAGCTCGGAAGCGATGATGAGGTGATCATCGTGGGCGGTGGAAGGTAATGGCCTTAAAAGTCACAGAGTCAATGTCAATGGGATCACTCGGATTCAATCAGGGGCGGCCCGATGAAGGATGGCGCCCGCTGACATTACCACTCATTTTGAGCCCAAGCATCTGGGCCCTAGTAAATAACCATCAGTGGGTGGGTCCGAGGGACAGGTCATTAGCCCTGAGAAAAATAAATATCTCCTCTCTCGTGAAGGCTGCAAGTCATTTAGCACAGACTAGGAAATTTCACCCTAGATTAAGTATGATGAGCCAATATCAGTCAGAGGAGAGGCCATACTGAGTGGGGGACCCTGATGAGACACAGGGAAAATTTATACGCAGGCCTCAGAAAATGTAATATGATTTTAAAGGCGAGGAAGTGTGTTGGCACAGGGCTGGAAGGAGGGACAAGACCACTTCAAACTCCAGTTTGACTGATGGGCTCTTCGGGGCTGATGGGTTTGAATCGAAGCTGCTGATCGCTGGCACTTTCTACTGATATAATACTTTTTTAGATTTGACCAGTTTATTGTAAAATATTGATCAATTCAAAGATTTCTAATTTCCTTTGGATTGTTATTTTTGTCGGGGTGAGAAAACTTCCTAAACACCAACTCTGGGATACATTTATGGGTTTGTTTAAAAACTAATTAAAATGATTCATAAAACATTATTAAACAGTTTTATCAATAAATAGACTGAAGTTGTTATAAAGCTGAGGTGGTCAGAGAAGAACTTTGATTGTTACAGGAGACATGAAGCAGTCAGCTGATATTCTATAAATTGATCAACCCTAGTTTTTTTTACAAACCAATATTTACCGTCAAACTGTTTATATTCTTTTCTATTACAGTCACTGTAAGTGCACACAAAAGAAATACACACTGCTCCATTTGTACATTTACAAACTTGGAATAATATGAAAAACAGTAGATAGATACAATACGTTTTCTTTAAATCTGTAAACGGGAGTCAAAAAGTGCACAAATTTATGCAATTGTGTGATAAGACAAATGCTCAAAATATATAATAAACACATGTTTGAGACAAAAGTCAACCATCTGAAATGGTCAATTATCCCAAATAAATAATAGAACCTGGTCTGACCTTGACAGGAGGAGGGAGAATTTATGGAGAAAAGAAATGAAAATATGAGTCACATTTTTCTGTTTCTGTCTAATAAACGACTAATCGAAGTTGTGGCTGCAACCAGGTTTCCCCTTCGTCTCTCTGCAGGTCAGGAGCTCACACCACCAACACCTTTCAGATGCTGCTAGGTTCTCACATCACACAACCAAAACACACACAAACTGAAACACACACACACTTTCTCACATTTGATTTCAGAAGCAGATATCATGAAGAAAAAGGTAATATATGAAACAAACGATATTGAAATGAACGACAATATTCTGGGTCACTCCCACCAAAATGATATGTTGACCTTCACCAACTTTATTAAACCAAAGTTTGTAGAAAGTTATATTACAGTTATATTAATAACAACTGCATTTCATGAACAGTGAACAATAGAGTTTTACATCAATTCAACAAGTTCTTTCCTTGACTTTTATTCTCAACAAATTAAAACTTTTTAAAATGAAATCAAGTGAGCACAGGTGACAACACCAACCAGTGGTTGAATGTATTTTGCTCAGATATCATTGGAGGAGATTCTTTAATTAGGTAATATTATTTATTATTATTATTTAACATCATTATTGGGATGACAGGGATTCGGTCAGTTCACTCTCAAAATATAAAAATTGTTGATGGGATCTCCATTTCCGTGGCAACACACAGGGTATGACTAACAGCTGGAAACAATCAGTCGCATGGGTAGACTCTTGTGTAACGTATGCAATGTTTACTACTCCAGGAAGTAGTCTTTCTGAACAATGACATCTGATGAACAATGACATCTGATGAAAGATATCTGATGAACAAAGATATCTGATGAACAAAGATATTTGATGAATAAAGATATCTGATGAACAAAGATATCTGATGAACAAAGATATCTGATGAACAAAGATATTTGATGAATAAAGATATCTGATGAACAAAGATATCTGATGAAAAAAGATATCTGATGAACAAAGATATCTGATGAACAAAGATATCTGATGAACAAAGATATTTGATGAACAAAGATATCTGATGAAAAAAGATATCTGATGAACAAAGATATCTGATGAACAAAGATATCTGATGAACAAAGATATCTGATGAACAAAGATATCTGATGAACAAAGATATTTGATGAACAAAGATATCTGATGAAAAAAGATATCTGATGAACAAAGATATCTGATGAATAAAGATATTTGATGAACAAAGATATCTGATGAACAAAGATATCTGATGATATCTGATGAACAAAGATATCTGATGAACAAAGATATCTGATGAACAAAGATATCTGATGAACAAAGATATCCATGTTCTTATGTGTTTTAACATTTTAGCTCCGTGTCATGTGTTCAAACCAAACCGGTCCAGCTAGCCTCCGCTAGGATTGTAAGTGCGTGACTATCCGTGGTGTTACGGTACGGGTGCTCGGAGCGACCAAAAAGGACCAAAAGAGACCCGACTTCACCAAATGGGTCATTTAATAGAACTAGAACAAGTAGAAACTACATTATATTACATATTATATTATATAATATTCTAATTCTATTTTCTCATTGAGGAGGTGGAGGGATATTTCTAGTGATGAGCAGGATGTGATGTCATGGTGATTTGTTCCAGATGTTCAGTTGACCAATCAGATCTCTGGGGGCGGAGCTACTGGTTGTTTAACAGATGTATAACAGAAGTTTTCAGTTTAATATTAGAGGGTGGGCAGCAGTATAAAAAGGATACAATGAAGAATAATTTGTTATCTGCCTCCATGATGTTTTTGGGCCACTATAAATTGCCATCTTTTGTTCTCAATATCAAGTTTTGGACTGCAGTAGAAGGAGACTCGATCTCTTTTAGAAGTCATACACACACTTCATCCAGCTTTCCTAATGCAAAGCTTTGATGATTCACAAATGACCCTGGTGGCTTTGAACTGTCATCAATCCAATTAATAGGGGATGGCTCTGAATCCATTACAGCAAATATAATAAAAATATTATTATATTAACCTCCAAATACAGTCTAATTCTATCAACATAATTAATTTAATCCATTTGCAAAGTGCCAGTTTTATGAATAATTAATAAAAACACTCGAGCATTAAATATTCATATTTGTTCATGTATCTCCGGTGTGTATGTGTGCTGCTGAGCGGATCTCACTGTGGATGTGTGGGTGTGTATGAGTGTGTACAAGACAGGACTAAAAACAACACAGTATCATCATTTCAAATGCCCCAAAACGACATATCAACGTTGAAGTGATAAAACTCTCCGTGGGAATTACTCAGCGTGTCCTTCAACCGAAACAATAACACAGAAATGTTTCCAGTGAGTCCTAAAACTACATGTATGAACATTTTCAGCTCACTGCAGCACCAACACACCATCATACCTGAACCAGACTTGGTCATTGGCCAAAAATGCATACATGACCATTGGAGAGTACCAAAAACTGGAAAACATGGTTGTCAGACATAGTTGTCATGGTAACAATAATAAAAAAACAACAACCATTTTTGTGATATTGTGAAACAGTTGTAGTTTGGTTAGGTTTAGAAAAGATGATGGTTTGACTCAAAGGTAGGGGGGGAGTTGGGGGGGGGTAGGGGGGTGGGGGGAGGGGGCTCTGGGTTTGACCGCTAGCTTGCAAACATTAGCATCCTTATGACTTCCAGTTGATGCCGGCAGGGTGTATTAAAAATACTGATATTCTGGTCTGGCTTTCAGCAGTTTCATCAAAACATTGAGTTGTTACATACATTACACAAGTTTGTTTTCTCATGGGACACAAACAAGTCTTGTAAGTGAAAGTCCCGTGTCTGGATCCTCCCAACCACTGGTCCACATGTGTCTTTTTATATATTGATTACTGGGACATTTAATCAAAAACCACGTTATCAGTGCTTTTGATGCAAACATTCACACTAGATCTTTACAACAGCCATTTCCAGATGAACTTTAATAAAGAGTCTTCACAGTCAGGTCCACCAACCCTCTCTCTCTCTCTCTCTCTCTCTCTCTCTCTCTCTCTCTCTCTCTCTCTCTCTCTCTCTCTCTCTCTCTCTCTCTCTCTCTCTCTCTCTCTCTCTCTCTCTCTCTCTCTCTCTCTCTCTCTCTCTCTCTCTCTCTCTCTCTCTCTCTCTCTCTCTCTCTCTCTCTCTCTCTCTCTCTCTCTCTCTCTCTCTCTCTCTCTCTCTCTCTCTCTCTCTCTCTCTCTCTCTCTCCCTCTCTCTCTCTCTCTCTCTCTCTCCCTCTCTCTCTCTCTCTCTCTCCTCTCTCTCTCTCTCTCTCTCTCTCTCCTCTCTCTCTCTCTCTCTCTCTCTCTCTCCCTCTCTCTCTCTCCCTCTCTCTCTCTCTCTCTCTCTCTCTCTCTCCCTCTCTCTCTCTCTCTCTCTCTCTCTCTCTCTCTCTCTCTCTCCCTCTCTCCCTCTCTCTCTCTCTCTCTCTCCCTCTCTCTCTCTCTCTCTCTCTCTCTCTCACCTCCAGGGTCTTTGGACATATATCTCTCCCTGTTCTCTCGCCCGCTGCCCAACACTCAGCAACTCTTGGCGAGGCATCATTAGGTATAATGTACTTCCTCTCTCTCTCTCTCTCTCATAGGGATACTTTGGACCGGGCCGAGCGAGCTGACCTTACTGAAGGGCTCTGACTGTCCTGCCAGCTCTCTCTCGCTGCTCTCCAATTATACCCCCCCTCCCCCCACCCCCACACGCTCCTCATTGCAACCAGTGTTTGATGCTCACACATAACAATATAGTGATTATCTATTGACTGCTAAATTACAGCTACCAATCAAAAACATGTTGTAATTCTTGTTACCTTCATTAAGCTGGAGTTTGACCGATGTGAAGTCTGTGCTGTGACCAAGTGCTTCATTTGTTTTTAGTATACACTTGTTTTCTGTTGTGGAGAAGTTCCTCTTCTTGTACTGTTCCATCCCACAATGCATATTTACCATCTCTTACACTTCCTGCATTAGCTTTAGATCGGCTGAACAAATCAGATGTTGGTTTCGGGTGTCAGTGAGTATGCCCCAAAATTCCCAAACAGGACTGTTCACTAACCCACCAGCAAACATGGTCTCCTTCACTAACATACAAACATTATCCATTTCTGTAACTAATTGCTCAAATGCCTCGTTTGGACAAAAAACATGTCTTCACTACAGTTAAAATGATGGACAGGTTGTGGCCGTTTCGTCCAACCGATGCCACACTGTCCACCCAAGCAGAAACCAGCATCAACGTCCCTCGTTGGTTTGTGAACGTTATGAATCCTCCAGTTCAGATTCTGTCCGTCACCATCTTTGCTAGTTCGGAGCGGTTCAGAGCAGGAAGTGACCATATTTGGACGAGCTGGGGGAGGAGCCAGAGGTGGATCTGACCGATCTGATCGGAAACCTGACGATACTACGTCCCGCCCACCGATAGCTGTAACCTGACTGCACCACAGGCCTGTCAATCAAACAGACACGCCCCCAAAAACAGGTCTTCTTGAATCTTCTTTTCTAATGAATGAGGGATTATTTTCAGATGGACCTCCAGAAAACTAAGAAGAAGGAGTGACTTTAGCTAACAACACCGAGATAACTGATGGACACATTTTATTCACTTTGGATTTGATGAGAGAAGTTGAATGGGAGTCTATGGAGCCGGAGGCTTTTTGGAGCCGACCTCTAGTGGCACTCGCTGGTATTGCAGCTGAAGACACGTCTGGATCAGAACCATTTTACAGACCTGAAGCTACGAACTCTTTTATATCCAGTCTGTAGTTTTATATCCAGTCTGTGGTTTTATGTTGTATTCTGACACAAATTTAGCACACAACAGAGTGGATTTATGAATAAATGAAAAGTAAGAAATGGGGCTTCAAGAATATTTGACTAAGTTTAGCAGTTGAGTTGGAGTTAAATCTGTCAGGTGGCCAGAAACACATTTCTAAATGTCTGTTGGATGTTGTAATGGGCAGCTTTTGCCAAAACCTTTGCCATATTGATTTCATCATGTGATAATATGTCTGTATGTTGTGCTGCTCGGCCACTGATCAATGAGTTCAGTTAATGTCCAAAAAAGTTAGTTAGTTTGGCTCCAAACAAACGAGTTTAACACGAGCTCTGAGATTATTTTGGGCTCCAGAGCAGCTTCGCCTCTGAAAAATAGCCGTCTGGTCAATTAAAAGTTTACGTTTTTTTTTTTGCTTGATTTTTGTTTTATTTTCCTCATGCAGCTCAGTAGTCTGTGATTTATTCCTAAGGCTCGCACAGATAAACAAATACCCCCATCCCTACACTCATCACGCTGCCATGTCCAGTGACAGAAGCAGGTGCTGGGTCCAGGTGGGCTTGCCAACACGAGGCTGGCACAGAGCAGCAGGGGGTCTGACCAGGCCGGGGGTCCACCAGGGCCCATTTCAGACCTCCAACACCGCAAAACCTGTTGCCAAACTGCCTCTACACAAAACATATACACAGACTGAATGCTTTAAAAGGCAAAGGACCGCGATGCATGTGTGGATACGATGATTGTTATGGTGAACTGATAAACTGGAGGGACAAATTAGACCCAAGTCTGAAGCTCTGTGTTTGTGTGTGTGTGTGTGTGTGTGTGTGTGTGTGTGTGTGTGTGTGTGTGTGTGTGTGTGTGTGTGTGTGTGTGTGTGTGTGTGTGTGTGTGTGTGTGTGTGTGTGTGTGTGTGTGTGCGTTGAAGCTGATGAACCCTGCCTGGAAGATGATCATTAGTGAGTCAAATACCAGCACAAATGGCCACCCGCGATAATGGCTGACATTCATCTACGTCTGAGTCTCGTCCAACTCGCCGCTAAACACTCACACAACGAGGGAGCCGAAGAAAAAAAAAAAAGTTTGTGGAGGAAAGAAAGTGCAAACTCAAGAGGAGGTTTATGAACCAGCTGATGTTGCACGTTTTTACATTGATATCTGAGATTATGAGTGAAGGACTCAGCAAGCAAATACTGAGGGAGAGTGTGAAGACCCGATGTGGTGACGTCCTGAAAATAGATTTCACAAAATATTCCTCTCACCACAGAATATTCATGTATGATGAAGCAGCGCAAAGGAAGGAAATAAAATCTTGTTGCGTAACATTCTAACACTCACCCACTTCAGTGTGATCAATCAGGCACCCGTGCACAGTCCATCCCTCTGCCCCCTCATCTGTTATTGCGAGTGCTGTCCATATAACAGGCGCCTGTCAATTTTGCCTGCTTTTTATTGACTCACTCTCTAAGCCACGGAGGGGTTTCAATCACAATTATCATTTTTTATGAATATATTTTCATGAATATATTAGCGTCCTCCCCACCACCGCCACCCACCACACACATACACATACACATACACATTTGGTGGAGTGTTGTTTTCTCACAGTTAATCAGTGGCCAGATAAATCAGAGGCCATATTTGCAGTCCATCTGCTAGGAAGGTGCAGCGGGCTCCAGACGCCATTCAGACATGCTGGACAATAACAGGAAGAGGAAAGACAGCGCGCAGACGTTGCAGGCATCACACTTCACTGCTCACGATGTCCCGTCGATACAGATGTCAGGCCAACAGGATTTCTTTCACTCGCTGGCACAGAACACGCAACAACTTTTGGTTTTGGTTCTGCATGCTGCAACTTGTGACTCGTTGAGGTCGACTGATCTTCTTAACAGTTTACAGAACACTGCCTGATGTTCCTGTGCCCCCGTCAGGGTCCCGAACTCAAGCTCAAGTTGGATATTCACAGCAAAGCTAAGCAACTTTTGCAAAAAGAAATCGCACTTTATCTGGCTTACAAAGTTAAACCCGATGAAATCTTTCTAACCTCATCCACAGACATATGAAGAGATGCCTCAGAAAGAAACATCAGACAGACAAGAGCAGTTAAGCAGCCCTTCAGTGGGACAGGCATCATTCCTTAAAATAAAAAGAGGAACTCCACCCGTATCTCTCTGAAACCTCTGAATAAAGCCCCAAACGGGAGCCGGGTGCTTTGTTATTCCAGATGGCTTTATGGGTCATGAAAGAGTGATTCACGCGTCACATTAAAAGTGCTTGTCGCTGGCCTGCCATCTCCTTAAAAACCAGGAAGCACCCCATCAATTATTTGCTAAGCAGCCATACTGAAGATCTCACTTTGAACAGTGTGTGGGGACGGCAGCGCTGTCAGCGTGATGATAGATGCACTGGAGGCTCACGCTGCCCCCAGCACGCCTCTCTGAGGGTCGGCAGCTGTACAAAGCCCGAGCTGTCTTTGTCTGAGCGGGTGTGTTCGTGTGTGTGTGTGTGTGTGTGTGTGTGTGTGTGTGAGAGAGATTGTCATGCACACCCTCAAATCTCAGGCATGTGTGCACAAGCCCTCCTGCACGCATGTAAACCACATTTGCATAAACAACTCGTCTTAAATACACACAAACAAAACAAGACAAAAAGAAAGAAACTAAATAGATTTATTCAAGTTCTGTACTTTGGAACTATTTCTATGGTATTTTGAGGTTGATCTGTTTGACAGCTGTAGTTATTCAGCCGACTGAGACTGTTTTGTACAAAACATGTTAATTATTAAAAAAGGATGTACAGATTAGCTGCAGTAAATAAGTCCTTCATTTTAGCTTGTCGTCAATAAACTACAACATTTTAGTCCTGCTGACATATTAACATTAAACCGTAACCATCCATTTGTATGTAACGCCAAAACAGGCTGTTTTGTTTGAGTACTATTTTACATTTTATTTACATTTTGTGGTAAATGTTGATTGTACTCGATACGATCTTTTTATAGTGTGATTTTGTGAATACTGCCTCCTCCACGGCCAAAAAAATATGGAGCATGGTCACCCACTGAAAGGCCCAGAGAAACACATGAACGCATGCAAAACAAGCAAACAACAGAAAAACTAAAACAACATGAAAAAGAAAGATTTGTGTCGGACCTTTAAATCATCTTAACTCTGCACAGCTGCGAAGCCACCAGAGCCCGGGCTCCTAATTACACCGTTTGCCTCTTTAATGTCCAATGCAGCCATTGAGAATTCATCTGGGTCTGAGGAGAATTAATAGAGCATTAATCAACATGCATTAATTAGCTAATAAGGTGTTAATTAAATAAGGTATTTAAAGTCCTGAGACGTGTAATGCTTATTCCACCATACAGGAAGAGAGACTGTGCGTGTGCACATGTATGTTGCAGCAGGTCGGTACAAATGGTGTTGTTTTAAATCCAACTCTCATCTCCCCCTGACCTCTGACCCCGCCCACCTTGACCCTTAACAGGTCTCATTTCTCCCGCAGCTGATCCGCTGTGACAACTTTGCACACAAACTATCTGTCGGATCAATGTTACAGTTTAGGCCACCATGCGGCGCAAGCTCAGCTGATGTTCATAGATCCTGCTGAGCAGGATCAGAAATGGCAGAAAGCCAATAGCTGAGCTTGTCTTTGAGGTCTTTATCAGTGAATTACTGTGACAGCGTGGAGACGCTCTAATGTGAAATCAATACACCCTCCTCCACTAACCAGAGTATAACGCTTGACCTGAGGCCTGACTTTTTGTTTTTCGCCCTCTCTTTGTCTTCTGAGGAACGGCTCCGTAAGTTTGCGGACACCTTTTATTTTTTTACCGTGATTCACATATAGCTGAGGCGGCTGTTTCTTGTCTCTTGGTTCTGGCTGCTCTGGGCTCAACCTCAGTCCAACCACACAGTTCAAACTATGACTGAACTATCACAGAAAAAGCACCTGAACAGTACATGAACAGTGCACGTGTGATGGCTGAACATCTATAAAAGTCTCCCCTCTGGTTTCAGGCGGTCCACCAGATGTTAGAACCGGACCGCTGGGATTTGCTGCCATTAGTGATACCGATGTTGGGTGATGAGGTCCGGCCCGCAGGTTACAGTCCAGTTCATCCCAAAGGTGTCGGACGGAGCTGAAGTCTGGGCTCTGGTTTTAAAACACACACACACACACACACACACACACACACACACACACACACACACACACACACACACACACACACACACACACACACACACACACACACACACACACACACACACACACACACAATCTGGTACAAGATGAAGTGTGTGTCTTTATTCTATGTTTGTATACATTTTGTTTCTTTTTATATATTTGAATTGCATTTGAACATGTTTTTATGTATCTTTTTTTATGTGAAATGCTTCATGCAATTTTATTTCACTTTTAGTTGCATTTCCTGAACGAAAGGTGCCATAAAAATAAAGTATATTATTATTACCGATATTAATAACTGTGAATAAATTCCTCAGAATCCACTAGGGCTCAAAAATGGGTTCAGATAAGCTCTTGTATATTTTTTAGGGTCTATTTCACTTCCCGTATCACCATCATGGAAATGAGATATAAAATCTGCTTAAAATCAATTGTTTAGTTTTTCTCCTCTCACAGACATCTCTCTGGGTACATCCTGTTTTAATGAACCCCCCCGACGTCCTCTTGACCCCACCATGTCACCGTCTCCTCCTCCTGTCTGTCCCTCTGCTCTCAGTCACCTCACCTTAAAGGAGGAGGCCACAGATCAATACGTTTGATGGGGAGGCAATAAGCAGCCCTATTAAGTGACAAAGGTTTACTCTGTAACAGCTGGGCTGGCGCGAGAGCCGAGCTTGTCTGACTAATGAATCGTGAAACAATCAGGCAGTAGCCATTTGTGTTTAGATCTGTAAATATGGCGCGGTACAAGTGCCAGACCATCGCTGGCACTCCAGCTGGGGCCACAGATGGTCTGGATTGGAGGCGAGGCGCAGGCAAACCGTTAGCTCCTCCAGCCCACACTGCTCCGCACCTCCTCTGTCTCTGAGTGACAACTTCACTTTCGCGCTAACTTAGCCCGCATGCCCCACATTGGGAGCCAGGATTTAGTTTAAAAAAAAAACCCTGACAGCTCCTGAATGGGAGCCCAGCCGATGAGCAGTCTCGCTGCAATCCGGCAGAGGGAACCAGGGGGAGTAAAGAGCCCGGCGAAAGAGAAGAGCAATGATGATCCTGCTATTTAAAGACATGATCAACCTAATTAACCTTGGGATTCCAGTGACTAATTCTGAAGTGGCTGGTCCACCAGAAGAGTGGCGAGTCGGAGGCCTCATAAATCTCACTAATAAGAAGCACTTTCTCAAAGAGGAGCAACACAGGCCCACAAGCCGGTCATTATTTGGAAGAGGATTGCAAACACTATATGCGGCGTCCTTATCAGTCCAGCCTGGGATGGAGGTGGTTGGTTAATGTGGCAGAGATGGACTGTAATTCACCTGCTGACAGCTGAGTAAACACACAAACATTCAAAGAGACAAATAAGAATTCATTTCAAAGCGCTTTTGTCATTTCCCTGCACAAATGATTGAAATAGAGACAGAATATATCCTGCAGTTGCAGCGGGCAAAGAGGGGTGGTGGTGGTGGGGGTAGGGGGGGTGTTGGCGGGGTGGGGGTGTCCTTGAAGATAGAGCTATGAAAGAGTTGAAAGGTTTATTTAATCTATTTTCAAGGTAAAATGATCTTCCGGCGCTTTACTCCACACATTTGGTGCAGTGAATGCGAAAGCGGTACAAAGCCATTACAATGCCCTCAAGTCTATTAACCTGAATGACAGACGTTGTTTACAACCCCAACTGCCTCTGCAAGCGCACCATTATCGCTGCATACTGATGCAAGCATCAACAGCAGGAGTGGCTGTCATTATAGAAGGACAGCAGAGTGTCTTAAAGCAGCGTTTATCAGAGTTTACAGAGGATTTGTAACCTGCTAATCACTAGATGGCAGGTTTCATTTCATTACCTCCTCCAGCATATTCACAACACACAGAAACCATGACAGTGTGTTCCAGCAGCATGCTGGATGACTGCAGGATAACCGGAGGTAGAGACTGAAGGAGCTCATAACCTCCTACATACAGTAGAATACAGAACATAAATATACTTTTTTTGTGTGCATACATTTAATCAGATATCTTTTGGTACGTGTCAATATATATTTAAAACATAATAATAATAATAATAATAATAATAACAACAAAAACATCATTCTTGTTTCATTTATTGTATAATGTTGCAAAAAGCTTTGACAACTCATCCTGTTCTCTGAAACATAAACGTACATTTTTCACGAGCAGCAACCATCAGTGATGTCATCGTTGGTTTGTGAACGTTATGAATCCTCCAGTTCAGATTCTGTCCGTCACCATCTTTGCTAGTTCAGAGCGGTTTGGAACAGGAAGTGACCATATTTGGAGGAGCTGGGGGAGGAGCCAGCGGTGGATCTGACCGATCTGATCGGAAACCTGACGATACTACGTCCCGCCCACCGATAGCTGTAACCTGACTGCACCGCAGGCCTGTCAATCAAACAGACACGCCCCCAAAAACAGGTCTTCTTGAATCTTCTTTTCTAATGAATGAGGGATTATTTTCAGATGGACCTCCAGAAAACTAAGAAGAAGGAGTGACTTTAGCTAACAACACCGAGATAACTGATGGACACATTTTATTCACTTTGGATTTGATGAGAGAAGTTGAATGGGAGTCTATGGAGCCGGAGGCTTTTTGGAGCCGACCTCTAGTGGCACTCGCTGGTATTGCAGCTGAAGACACTTCTGGATCGGAACCATTTTACAGACCTGGAAGCTACGAACTCTTTTATATCCAGTCTGTGATGTTTCCACAAAAATGTAGTTTGACTAGCTAACCTTTTTCATCATAACAACGAGCACTTCACTTTGCTAATGTCATTGATGTGTGCGTCGGGATATCAGTTACTGATGCAACACTGGGAGATGGGTGACTCTATAGACCGGTGGTTAGGACGGGTACCACCGGGAAGCAAAAGCTGTTAGCACTGAGTCCCTGGTTTGACTCCCAGGCTGGCTGGACCTTCACTACATGTCTTTCCCCCGCTCTCCTTCCCCATATTTCATACTCTACTCTAATTAAACTCTTTAATAAAAGCAAAAATAAAAAAAGAGACGGGATGTGATTCTCTTCAGACCATTTTCATTATGTTATCTTGCCTGAATGTCCAGTTTCAATTTGAAATATGTCACAATCTCCAACATGCCTGACTCTCACTGACTTTACTAGACTTTAGTTCCATGTTGTTGGAGGTTTCAAGACTGATCCTTGTGACAATGTTTTGTTTTGTTGTTTGGTCTTAATTAGATGAATTATCTCAGAACTTTAAGAGATTTTTTCGTTATAACAAGTGAATCGTCTTTCATCCAGGAATGTTGTTATCCTAACGTGTTGTGAATTTAATAGTAACTATCTCAACAACTACCCAGATTGAATCACGACATGCATCCCATAACTGTATTATTTTGAGTATTGTAACGTCTCTAGAACTGCCAGACGGTGGCCGGTTCGCTGGAACTTTATTATGAACGATACACAGACCACTGTGGGACATAGCCAACGCCAAACACAATTCATACAAGTAGCTCTCTGAGCAGCATCTCTAACTCAGCACACTCTCGAACTAACACACTTCTCCAACAAGTGGGGAAGAACAACAACACACCCTCCCTTGGCTCTTGTCCAATCACAGATGGGCTGTCCCACACAGATCATTGTCATTGGTCGCAGAATTGACTGACGGGCACCTCATTAACCACAACGACTGTTTTTTATCCTCTCTGAACAGTTGATATGAATAAAATGACAATAAGAACAAATCGAGTGACATTTCAAACAGTCAACACTAACATGACACCCAGACTGTTACAGTATTGTGATGCAGCTCCAAGTGCAGCTGAAACATTTTTGATGTGTCTGTTGCTTTGCTTTAACCCCTTAGCAGACCACCCGCGGGCCGTTGGAGCTTTAACGGAGCCGAAATGTGTTTGGTTTCTGTTTTTCAAGCGTTTTATCATGAGTAGAATGCCAGATGGACCTTTTACTAACTTAATTTGGAATAGTTTGATGTGTTTTTTTTTTAAATATAAATTATTTTTGAAAAAAAATATTCAGGTGAGAATAAAAAAACTTTCGTGTGTTCAAATGTATATGACTCAGTGCCAGTAACACCTATCGTTACTCTGACTGTTGGGGATCAAATTTAAAAAGAGACCAAACAATGGTTCAAGAACAGCCTTCCGTTTACTTTGGGTCTGCCTGGACGATGCATTATATGCACATTTTACTGAAATGTTAAGGGGCTAATTCATAATTGTGTTTCGGGGTACACTTTGCATATGAACAGCTTTGTTTGTGGCTTCATAGCTCTTCAAAAAGCCACATGTGACTGCTCCTTTAACGCATCAGTTGTCGTTGCTATTGCACAGATATATTCCATGTCTGTTGCTGTGTTTAAAACTGCTTCTACAAGGTACTTTAAATCACTTTAAGGTCCTTTGTTATGAGGTATTTATTTTGTCAGGACCATTTCCCTCTTACAAAAGTGCAGCTTCACATCCAGTTGACATTCAAATGTTCACCTATAACACAACATCCAGTCTACTCTGGTGTCTGGATGTTCTGTTCTGCCATGTGCTGAGGGGATATTTATGGGCATCTAAATGTGCATGAGCAGGTCTGCACAGCGTTTATTTCACAGTGGTAATAATGCCAGGCCCAGACCTACTGTCCTTGCCCCTTCAGCCCGGTGAACACACACGTAGGCAATGGAACTTTTTGCACAACGTTAACTGTCACGACCTGCGGCGGCGGCTGGAAATGGCTTAACTAAACTGTCAGATCTAATAAAGCCAATAAAGGGATCAGATAAATGTTTATTACATAGTGGGAAAAGATCATTTCTGGGCAGAAATTGAGGATGACCTTTCCGGATAATTCCTCGCTGCCTTCGCTCCCCCTCCTTCTGCCGGATAAATCACCGGGTCCCTTTTGTTTCACGGCTGATGGAGCCTTGCTGACGTGGGATTGTTAAAACCTCGCTCGCTCTTCTTTCTTTGTCTCCCCAATTACAGGAGCCTTCTGAGTCTGAATCCCACCTCACCATTCAGACAGGGGCAGGCTGCTGTGCTCCTGTGGTGCTACAGTCAGAGGACATAATCATATAATAACTCAGTCGATGTGCAGATGGAGAATTTGTTCTATTAAATATCTGCTGCAAATTTGCAACATTAGTGATGTTAAAAAAAATGGTCTTGTAAGTGGTTTGCATTTGTGTGCGTTAAAATGAATAAATCTGTATTTGGTTCCACTGAATAAAATTGTTATTGTACTTCAGCAGGGATGCATTACAAATGCATTAAGAAACACTTTTACAAAAGCTGCAGCTGCACTTTATGATTTATATTACAGGTGTTACATATTCATTGATGGCGACAGTTTTTTTTTAGCTTGTGGAAGTTATTTAGTTATGTGGTTAGACGGCAGATAAACTGTTAAACACCAAAGCTGCATTTATTGTGTTTTTGTTCACTTTGGAGCAGCAGAACAAGCTGAATACCCAACATTGACGCAATTATTGATACCTTTTATTGTGAATAAGCAAATATGTCTGTTACTCATCCTTTCGGAGATGTTTTTCTGTCCATCTGATGGAACACTGGTTTGGTTCCCAGCGCTGAAGAATGGTCTGGCTGCACCTGTCATTCTGCTACAGGGGAAAATTGCTCCAGCTGGTTTGTATTTCTTTAAACCAATCACAATCATCTCGGCCGGTGTACTCGTACAACAGGGCTGGATGGTACTCGGGCGGTACTGCCTCGTTGCACGTTCAAAATCTTTGTCAAAACTTGTAATTTTTTAGCACGTTGCTGCTCAGAGGTTGTTGTTGTTGTTTCCTGATAAAGCAGGGATTTAGAAAATGGTAACGCGCAGTGGAACGGGAGGAGACTGTCGACTGAAGTAGTCGCAGGTTTATACCGACATCGTAGGTTCTCAGTAGATCGCAGAAGGTTCGAACAATATGCAGTGCTTCCCACACATAGACCTACTTGGACGGGCTGCCCAGGTATATTTTGGCGATCAATTTAAGCTTTTTTGAAATGTATTTATTTTCAATCTTGTCTAAGAGAACGACACTATCGATGCAATCGATGATCAAGCTGACGATCTCCCCTCGCACTCTTCACCTGTGTCCACTCCGCACCATGTGACTGACACACAGAGATCAGAGGACAGAAACACAGCCGAGACTCTCACATTGAGCTGGTAAGAAACAGCTGCTCATATATCAGATAAATAACATAAATACAATATTTTCAGCTAGATCGCAACAGGGGGGCGGAGCTATAAAGAGAGTGGGAGATCAAAGTTACACCACAGTTCAGCTGAATGTTGCACAAACAGGATTGCCTTATTGGTAAAAGGTGCTATATACTAAATAAAACTTCCTTGCCATGTTTGACCTTTAGTTCTGATTGACTGCATATTTTCATTAATTAATTCAACAAACCAAGAGCAGCAAATATGACATCATATAAAGTAACAAGTAATGATCTGAACATAGTATATATATATACATGGAGGGGAGGAGGTAGTTATCCATAACAGATATACTTTTAACTACCTTTAACAACAAAAAAAAAAATCAAAATACTCACGCTTTAGTATCTCGTCACTTTTAATGTTACCAGACTGCTTCCTTGAAAGTTCCCTCATACAGCACGTAGATTTAAAAGTGTTTTGGTTTTTCAGGTTTCTAAAATTACAAATCTACTATTGATATATCTCCAGGTTGGTCCAGCATCTTTCACACTAATCCAGTGGACTGGAAATAAATCTACAAACAATCCACTTTTCAGGCAGTCCTGTCCTGTTTGATGAGCGCTTCTACAGCCACCTGAACAAAGGGAATCACGTGGAAATACACACCAAACAGCTTGGGAGGGAGAGCAGCCCTTTTAAAACTAAGACTAGGAGATGGGATCAGATTATACCGACTTTATTTTCTTCATACTGTCTGTTTTACAATAGATTTTAACTTCTGTAGTCTACTGCACTGTCTGCTGTGATTTTCTGTTGTATTGCACATTTTATGCTGTAAAGTTCTGAAGAATTTCGTGATTAGTCATCTATATATGAATTGGCTTTATAAAGTAATGGTAATCTTATAAACCCGGCACCTAGTGGTCATGAGAGGAACAGCAGCTTCAAGTGCTTCCAAAGTGGGAAACAATCAGGCTGTGTTTACACCAACACACCAAGTAGCTGCAAAGTCAAAGTTTTCAAAGTCAAAAGGTATTAGAGCTGTTCTCATTAAGGCAGACAGGGGAGGGCCCTAATATTCAAAAACAATATAAAATTCAAAATGACACAAAAAACCTGTAACACTCATCAGATATGGATGACGACGCCGAGCCACGAGCAGGTTCACTGCTGAACAGATGTGGCGTGATGAGATCAGGTTAGGGGGTGCTCGGAGATGCTTCCCTACCGCCCGGTTCCCTCCATTTCCCTCTGACACCCCCCACCCCCCTGTCCTCCCCCCGGCCCCTCCTTGGCCTGTCCTCTGAGCTACATGTGGCATCGTTGCCCACTGCTTCCTGTGACAAGCCAAGCTGTCCACTGACCACTTCATTTTTGATGTTGGCAGGCGAAACTTGAGGCGTGGCAGCCAATGTGTGCGTCTGCGTGTGTTTGTGTGCACACACACACACACACGAACACACACACACACACACACACACACACGCACGCACGCACGCACGCACGCACGCACGCACGCACGCACGCACGCACGCACGCACGCACGCACGCACGCACGCACACACACACACACACACACACACACACACACACACACACACACACACTGGGTTCAAGGGAACATCATCCAAGAAGAAGAAGAGTTTCCAAATGACCAAACACAGGCTGCTTGATGAGTGTTTGCTTCGCCTCCTCTTTGTTTTCTCTGCGTCTTTCTTTGAGAAGTCCATCACTGTTTCTGTGTTTGTCTTTCATTTCCATTCTTTCCACCCCTTCTTTGTATTGATATTTGTATTTCTGTCTTTCTTGGCTGTCATTTATTCTTTTCTTTAAGAAGTATTTTTATGTCTTTTTCTTGTGCTATTTTTTGGGCTTTTTGTTTTCCTCCTGTTTTCCTTTCTTTTCTTTATTTATTTTTGGGGGGATTTTGCTTTCTCTTTGCCTTGTCTGTCCAAAGTGTCTGTCTTGCTTTTTCTTTATAATCTCCTCTCTTAAAGCGTTTGTTGTTGTTTTTTTTTGCTTTGTTCGTCTTTCTTTCTTTTTGACAATAGTTTTATATCTTTCTTTGTATCTATCTTTGTTTGTCTGACCGTCCTTTTCTTTCTTTAAACCATCAGCCTTTATAATATTTTTCTTCTTTTGCTCTTCTTCTACTGTCTTTTTTCATTTGGCTTTTGTTTTATTTCTTTTTTTTTACCACTTTTTGATTTTTCTTGATTAATTTCTTTGTATGATTTTCCTTTTCTAAGAGAGTCTTTCTTTAAAGTCTTCCTTCCATCTGTTTTCACTAAGTGATTGAAGGGAAATAATGCTGTAATCAGTGTCGTGTTGTCTTTTTATTCAATCACAGATGATGAAACTAAATCAATGATATGATAAAATAATATTGTCGATACATATAAATTTCCCCTCGGGGATTAATAAAGTGAATAAAATCTAAAAAAAAAAAATCTAAAAAATATCATAAACCTTTAAAGTCTTCAAATAACGTCAACCACATATTCTTCACAATTTCTTATCTAAAACTAAATGATGACCTGAGTGTGACTGTGTTCCTCTGATGCATCGTCACAAAGCTCAGTAAAAGTTGGTATTTGTTTCAGGACCATCAAACATGAGTATCAGGTGACCCTCTGCTCCTCGTTCAGTGTAAATCATGTTGTACGCAGTGACACTGGACACCAACATGTGACCTGTTCTCTGTTATCTCCTCTGTTTTAGGTCAGATGCACATTAGACGTCGGGGTCAGGATAAGAGGCTTTGATCGGTGCTACCATGCTGAGTTCATGATCCTTGGAAGCAGGAGTGTGTGTGTGTGTGTGTGTGTGTGTGTGTGTGTGTGTGTGTGTGTGTGTGTGTGTGTGTGTGTGTGTGTGTGTGTGTGTGTGTGTGTGTGTGTGTGTGTGTGTGTGTGTGTGTGTGTGTGTGTGTGTGTGTGTGTGTGTGTGTGTGTGTGTGTGTGTGTGTGTGTGTGTGTGTGTGTGTGTGTGTGTGTGTGTGTGTGTGTGTGTGTGTGTGTGTGTGTGTGTGTGTGTGTGTGTGTGTGTGTGTGTGTGTGTGTGTGTGTGTGTGTGTGTGTGTGTGTGTGTGTGTGTGTGTGTGTGTGTGTGTGTGTGTGTGTGTGTGTGTGTGTGTGTGTGTGTGTGTGTGTGTGTGTGTGTGTGTGTGTGTGTGTGTGTGTGTGTGTGTGTGTGTGTGTGTGTGTGTGTGTGTGTGTGTGTGTGTGTGTGTGTGTGTGTGTGTGTGTGTGTGTGTGTGTGTGTGTGTGTGTGTGTGTGTGTGTGTGTGTGTGTGTGTGTGTGTGTGTGTGTGTGTGTGTGTGTGTGTGTGTGTGTGTGTGTGTGTGTGTGTGTGTGTGTGTGTGTGTGTGTGTGTGTGTGTGTGTGTGTGTGTGTGTGTGTGTGTGTGTGTGTGTGTGTGTGTGTGTGTGTGTGTGTGTGTGTGTGTGTGTGTGTGTGTGTGTGTGTGTGTGTGTGTGTGTGTGTGTGTGTGTGTGTGTGTGTGTGTGTGTGTGTGTGTGTGTGTGTGTGTGTGTGTGTGTGTGTGTGTGTGTGTGTGTGTGTGTGTGTGTGTGTGTGTGTGTGTGTGTGTGTGTGTGTGTGTGTGGTCATATAGTGAGAGTATATGAGGCGGGAGGGCCTCACCCAGCCCATTAGATGTGCGCACTGGCCTGTGAGATGTTGTATCACTTTAATTAGCGGGGGGCTGTGGGCCGCGGCAGCATGAGGAGATGGGGAGAAGGTTGATCGTGTTTTAGTCATTGCCTAAAGCCACGGACCCTCCCCAATCCCCCTTCCCCTCTCCCCCCTCTGCCCCCCCGCGCTCCACCCTCATGTAAAAACCTTCGTCAAAGTTGCTTTCCTGCTCGGACGACCACACATCTTGTGTGTGTGTGTATGTTTTCAAATTTTTTAATTTAAATTTATTTTTCCTTTTAACATCACAATATCATCTTTAATTGCAGCCACATTTGCATATTAGGGATCTATACGACAGCTCATTTAGCCATCGTGCCGCTGGCCTCATCCGAATTTGAGAAAACTGGGCAAAACTTAAACGCTGTCACACCTTCTGAATAAATTGCAAAATAATGAACATTTGAGATAATTACAGTGGATCAGAACACGCTGAATGCACCCTGGCACCGTGCCAGTGCCTGCAGACAGTTAAAGATGGAGCCATAGAGAGCGGGAATGGGGATTTTGGGTAATTGGACTCTCATTGTAGGAGCTAATGAAGTGATGCAATTGAAAGAATGATTGTTTGCCATTGTCTTAAAAGTAAATCAGCAGCTTGTAGCATTAGACAGTTTATGAGAATAATACTAATTGCGTGACATTTAAGAAAACAGTAGGTTGCAGGACTCGTTGCGAAATGATGCGTCCGTTGTGAAATCAAGCAGAAAATGAAAACATGTTCATTATTTTTATGGGTAACAACAATATTGGTTTTCCTGATTTTGGTGTTTGTTGCAATAACTCTCAGTACGTTTCTTATGCATATATTTTTTTGTTTATGTAAATCTTAATCTGCATATTTCATTCTGTCAGTTGTTAAAAAATGTTTCAGTGTAAAAAAATAAAAATAAATATGACATTCATGAAGAATGTGACATTGTTCTGTTTATTTTTATTCCTATGTGCAATTTTAACCTCAAGAAAAATAATAGTAAACTATTTTCCTCAAACAGCTCCCATTAGAGAGTGTCTGAGCGTCACCATGACAACAACATGCTATAAAGCATGTACCAATGATTTCCTGTCAGAGGCCGTGTTTAAAAAACACAAGTACTCACCAGAAAATGGTGACGCTTGATGTCATAGGTGAAAATCATTGGACAGCGGTCTCCTAATGGCCGATGTCACGTTCCCATGTGTCTCTGTTAGGGCTGGGCTGCTGCCTGCTGATGTGGGATTGGATGGATGACCGGTGGGCGGTCCTTCGGCTCTTTATTGCCATCATAAAAGTTTACATGACTGCTGTCTCTTACAATCCATGTTGACAGGAGTTTTTCAGAAAGGGCTTCCTGAAAAGACAAAAAGAGAGGGTCACATCGTTCCCTAGCCCCAGGAGCGACATACCCTTGTAATAGGCCAAGGAAAATATAGACTTATGGAAAATGAAATGAGGCGTGGATGACCATAAGCATGAAGACAATTACACCCTTCGGAAATCGTATATTTGTAAAGATAATTTCTCGGAGTCGGCACGCTCGGACCCGATGGGGTTACAGGATCTTCTCTACGCTTGAACTCTCCTTGAACTTGGGATAACTGTCGCTGGAGTGGGACGTGGCTATCTGCCCCTGCATCTGGTTATTTTAGCTCCAATTTGCCGCCTAATGCCACAATTACCCTGATCTATGGCTCGAGTCACCCCTCAAATGGCTCAGTGTCAAAATCAGCACATTTGCTGAAGCGAGAGCCTCAGAGGAAGTCCTGACTTTGCTCCACTGTCGACTTGACTGATTCGAGAAATACTTTTCTGCTCTTCGAATAACCGGAAATTAGGAGCAAAACAAAGTTGATAAAAGTAAAAAAACTAAAAAAAGTCACAATCAAGTCACGTTTGTCTTGGTAATTGGTAATAAAAACCTACTTATATGTTAATCTTTACAGTATACAGTATGTATATTTGTATACAGAATGCCTCCATGTTGCAGGATTGCTTATAACCACTGATTCAGCCTCATTTAAATGGTTAAAGGAAGGTCACTGCCACGAGATCCTAATTATACAACAAGTAGTTCCGACCCAGAGATCTGATTGGTCAACTGAACATTTGAAACGTGCTCAAATCCTCATGACATCACATCCTGCTCATCACTAAAATATCCCTCCACCTCCTCAATGAGAAAATAGAATCAGAATAGAATATTATATAACATGTAATATAATGTAGTTTCTACTTGTTGTAGTTCTATTAAATGACCCATTTGGTGAAGTCGGGTCTCTTTTGGTCCTTTTTGGTCGCTCCGAGCACCCGTACCGTAACACCACGGATAGTCACGCACTTACAGTCCTAGAGGAGGCTAGCTGGACCGGTTTGGTTTGAACACATGACACGGAGCTAAAATGTTAAAACACATGAGAACATGGATATCTTTGTTCATCAGATATCTTTGTTCATCAAATATCTTTGTTCATCAGATATCTTTGTTCCAACCAGACTGAACTAGCTGATCAGTTTAGTGTTTCTGTTTTTCTGTATTTATTCAGTTGGAGACTAGAAATCCTCTCTGTTGCTAGGTGGTTGCTAAGGGTCGGACTACTTCCTGGAGTAGTAAACATTACATACGTTACATAAGAGTCTGCTGACACGACTGATTGTTTTCCAGTTCTTAGTCATACCCCATGTGTTGCCATGGAAACGGAGATCGCACGAACAAAGAGTTTTATATTTTAGAGTGAATTTCTCCAGAATATGAAAACATTTAGATTCCATGTTTTATTTAGTTGGTAACTTGTTGTATGATCACAGTATTACACTGGAGGGTGTTTTAATGTGATTATTGGCACGGCAGCGATGCGGTCGTCAAAGCACACCCTCGAGTGTAATATTGCTTAAATAATACACGCAATACAACAGTAAACAAACCATTTTCCAAGTGGATGTCGCCAGAACTATGAATATGCTTTCACCTGCAACTCACCAAAACATTGTGTTCAAGGCCCCAAAGCTTATTAGACTCTTTGCCATCATGATATGAGAGAGCCCCTCTGGATGCGAGTGTAATGGTGAATGTAAGATACGTCTGTAGTGGCAGGATGCTGCAGAGAGGAGAGAGCGACTCCACTCTGGCTGACTGCAGTCGTCTCTCAGCCCCCTGAAGTCCACTCCATCACCGCATGGCTCTCTGCCCTCACTGTGGCGTGACTGGGACAAGGATGAGTGGCGGTAAAGGACAAACTCATGGACACCAGTTGGGCTCCCAGAACCAGCACACATTATTACCCCCAACAGAAGCCGAGTGAAGGCAGGAGCCAGGAGCCCGTCCCGGCACAGCTTCGGTGGGAGATGCAAAAACAGATGGCCACCCCCAGCAAGACATTAGCAGCAGAGATTTGAAAACATCTTGAAGCCCCTGTCGCCACACAGAGACGACGGTCAGGAGGCTAATGTGAGAATGCTAAAACACCGCAGTAAATGGTAAAATGAGCCCGGATAAGAACAACAGCTGTCCAAAATTACAAGGAAGTGCATGCTACAGTGTATTTATTGGGGCCTACGGTGTAACATTTAAAGAAAGGGCTGTTGTGTGCTCAAATGGGAAGAAACAGTTGAGGCTTCAGTTAGACCACAGAAGATGCTACTAAAATCAATCAAATCAGAGATATACTATTCATGGATATAAAGCTTCATCAAAAACTCTGACTAGTCAAATTAAAATTAAAGAACCACATTTCACAGCCTTCTTCAGCAGGTGGAGTTTGCTCTGTCTGTTTCACGTGGTTTTAAAACTCTGAAAAACTATTTCACTCAAGTCCATTTATAACTTTTCAATCTCTAAAACCAGACTTGTGACATAATGAGGAAGTACAATGGCAGCAGTTTCAACTGAACTGGTTTCTTGAATGTTTTAAGATGTTTTTAGACCCTGTAATTTTTAAAATTTACAATATATGAAGATTTAAACAGCTTCAGAATAAACTACAGTACAGACTGCTTTTGATCAAACTCATATCAAACAAATGTTACAAATGATTTAAGAAAGATAAACAGTATATCTGTCTGTCCCTTTCTGTATAACCGTAATCTGTACAAAGTTTATTCGTATTTTGATATTTTTACTCAATTCCATTGTGCATTTTTTATTTTTCCTATTTGTTACACACTTTGAGATGAATTATTTTTTTTTACAAACACTGACATATAAAGAAATAGGATAAATGTAATCTATTATTTTTGGCAGTTCATGCAGTTAGTTTGATTCTGGCAAAACTTCAAATGAGGGTTAAATCAATATAGAGTGTTAATATCAGTTTGTTGTTTTAAGTTGATCCACCTCTGGCTACCTCATTTTTAAGATCCAGTCAGGTTTTTACTGGGTGTTCAACTGGAAATGAAGTGTTTACCACCTCAAAATAACAGAGTCTCTGAAGGAGCTCCATCCTGACATCTATAAAGTCCCCGGAGAAGCAGTGAATTTAATTATTAGGGATTAGACGAGGACACAGGCGCCATTATCTCTGTCTTTTTTGGCAACGTTCACCTTGGCTGATGACTCTTTTGTTCTTTTGAAAAAAAAAAATCTAATTTGGACAAATCACCCTGATGCAAACATCCAAACAAATACTGCAGCAGGAAGTGCCCAATAAAAATATAAATAATAATACCCCCCCCCCCCTCCGCCCCTAAAAAAACAAACAACAACAACAAAATCCCCAGAACCCAAGGTGACCCGGATCATTGTCTCCGGCCTGACGGTGGTTCGGCGGGGGCGGTATTTATCGCCGTGGTGTCAGGAGACTTGTGAACAGAGCGTTTGGCTATTCCTGGACATATTCTCCACACCTGCGCCCACAGTGCACCGGCTTGGCATTTCAAACTTTATCACCTGTCACAAGAGAGAAACTGGCAGCTCTGGAGAGCACTGCAACCCCCTCCCCCCCTTACCACCACCACCACCCCCCCCACCCCCCCCAACCCCCCACCCCCCCCCCCCCGACACCGTCCTTGGAAGTTGTGCTTGGGCAGAGATGATGAAGATTTCCCAGTGGGGGGTCGGGGGGGTTGCAGCCGCAGCCGCTGGCGAGCTGTTGTCCATATTGTCCATATTGTCTTCAAGGCTCCTAATTGATTTGAGAAGCGTGACATCATCTTAATCATGTAAAGTTAAAAACTGCCTGTTCACATATTCATCCATATGTGTAAATAACAACATCTAAATGACCACTACAGCCAGACTGCATCAATATTCTCTTTACAGCCATTTTTATTATATTTTATTACATTACGTCCTGTATCACAGCTTCGCCCAATGTGAGCTGGGATAGGCTCTGCCCCCCGTGACCCTGTTCAGGATAAAGCAGGTCTAGATAATGGATGGATGGATGGACATTACATCCTGAATTCTTTTAAAAGGCATACTAATCTAATCTGTGTCAGTATTTACGCTGCTGCTGCATTCAACTTTTCCTCTCGTCAATTATTTGGGTAATAAAGCTGTAACTGCAGGATAAGCTCTCAAAGACGTGTGTAAATAGATCCATGAACATCCTATCTGTGTTTCTGGTGTGTGAACAGAAAGCAAAAAGGCGTGTTTTCCTGTTCTCACACAACAAATGTGTTTACATGGATAGACAGCTCTTTCCAAGTGAGGGAACAGTGAGTCAGTTGGATTCAGGGTTTCTGTTGTTATTATTTACAGGTCGTAGTTAGTTAGAAACGAGTCAGTGGAAATCTCCGTCACCATCGTGATGTCAGTTTTAGAAACAGAGAGAGAGAGTGTGGTGGCGGTCTCCGGGGGACACTGATCAAGGTGACATGTCTCTCTGGACTCTACAGGGGGTGTCTGGGCTCCAGAAGGCCATGGGTGTCACGGCAACAAAGAGCCACACCAGGTGATGTCATCGCACGCACACGCACAAACACACATAGACACACACAGACACACACACAGGGACTGACACCACCACCAGTGGAGATCATGAAAGGTTGAGACTACGTCTACATTAAACTGTCTACATATTTTTGTGAAAACGATCCACGGTAAAGATGAGAATGAATAAATCTCTTTTTTCTTTTGACCTGGTAAACAATGAAACTGCATCACAACCAGCATCTGGTGCCATGGTTACACCTCCTGTCATTTTCCTCCTGCTTTGTATGAGCATCAGTATCACGGTGAAAGTTAGCGGTGGCTAAAAGTTGCTTTAACCTGACTGTCACGCCGTCTCGTCCCTCACTGGTCGGTCCTGGACCGATGTTTTAGAAAAGCTCTGTTACACCTGCACACAGTGAAACAGCGAGTCTGAGGTAAATTATCCGATGAAGACTTAAATTGGTTTCTCCTTATTTTTTTGCAGCAGAAGACCATCGACAGCAGATACAAACACCAGTGGCAGTAACTCCTTTTATCCGTACTCTGCAATGAGCCCGAAGAGTAGCCAGGCGGGTTTTCTTTGACGTTGGTGTTGTGTCACCGTGAATTCTTCCCTCAGCACCTCAACTCAACACGAGTTCTACTGGGACCTTCTGAGGGAAAACTCCAAAGCACCTGAACTGTGGCGCCACGGCAACAGGGTTCTCCAACATGACAACATGGCCGTTCGCAAAGCGTTAAAAACGGGCGAGTTTGTTGCCCACAAAAACCCAATCGTAGCTCTCCACCGCCTCAATTCACTGGACCTGTCTCCTCAGGACTACGTTCTGTTCCCCAAAGATTTGACATTAACTTTGACGTGTGCTCTCTGCTCAAGTGCCAGGTGCACGGCCAAACCACCGATACGCTTCACAAAAATGCGTGTAACTCAGGTGGTGATGCAATGAATCTTGGAGAACTTAGCTCCCGCCGGCTCCGTCCACGTCATGGTCCTCCTCATCCTTCACGTGAAAAAGGAGCAGTCTGGGAACTTTTTGATCGTCCATTGTAACAGATCACTTCGCTGTCAGTGTGCAGGCTTTTTGTGAATCAGGAGACACACTCTCTATTTGTAAGATGAGACTTTCCTTTTTGACAAAGCTTGTAGTTTGGGCTGGCTCAGAAGACCCTGAACTCCTCCCATGATGCACTGAGCTCCTCTCTTTCACCCCCCATGTACTTCTATGCCACCGGTGCATCTCATTCACATTCTCTCTCTTGTAGCTTTGTGCTATTTACTTTTTCTTTTTATGTTTTTTCTGACTTCAGAGCTACATATTTTTTTGACTGGCTCCACCAACCTACCCAGTGTTTACTGTTCGCTGTCTGTCTATGCTGTTCTTTTCTCTCTCTGCTCTCCTCTTTCCTCAACCGGTCAAGGCAGATGGTTTTCTTCCTGTTAAAAGGGAGTTTTTCCTTCGAGCTGTCGCTCATTTGGGATGGTTGAACTCTCGTGTTTCTCTGTAAAGTTCTGTTGTAAGGACCTTAAGTGTCCTGAGATGACTTATGTTATGGTTTCACCATATAATGTATTCCCCTCACACCGGGAAATTTAAGACTCGGTGCTCATTTAATTAAATTTTTAGAGATCGAGCTCTTCTGTCCTCATTTTTAAGCAGTATTAAAATGGTCCATTACAATGAAAATGAAACTTTTAGTTAATGTCTCTGTGTTCATGTCTAATTTAACTCATCTTTATTGGCTCGAACCACACAGACGCAATCAAATCTGTATTTTTACAATAAAGTAAGTCTTTAAAACTGACTCTATGTTCTGCATGGACTGTAAAAAACAGTCTGTGACGTCTCCTAAGATGAGTATTGGGCAGCTGTGGTGCGACGGTCAAAAGCATCGACAGTTGAGGCGTTTGAGGCTATTATGGTACAAGCACTGGTCATTATGGGGCCCAGTCCACTTCGCCCACTCAGTGTCTGTGTCTGCGTGTGCTGTACGATCATCAAAAGTGCACGCCAGGGGGGAATTACAGAATGAAACATAATGTCAGCAATAACACAAAGGACCTTGGTTTAACATTTGAGCCTGTGCTGTGTCCCTGCTACAGCTCAGATCAGAGCCAGCACCGGCCCGCTGCTTCGCTCTGACCCGCCCATCCACAGGCTGCGCTTCACCATCTGAGGCTTGGACATGCGTCTGCTGCACAAAAACACAACACGATCCCCAAATATTTCACTGTCCACAAACAAACCCTCGCTCATGTGTTTGTTTGTAGATGGAAGTTGAAATGAAGTTGGATTTGATATTGATGTGACAACAGTGTGAATCCAACTTCGTGGCAGCAGTTTGTGTTTGCCCCCTTCCTGTTTCAACATGACCATGCTCCCGTGCACAAAGACATAGAGCCCATAAAGAAATATTTTCTGTTTTGTTGTGGAGAAACTGTACGTGCCTGCACTGAGCTCTGATTTCAGAACCATCGATCACCTTTGGGATCAACTGGGACACTGACTGGCAGCTAGATGGACATCACTGATGCTCTTGTGGCTGGATGGGGTTAAATACCTCTAGACATGCTGTTGGTCATTTAAGGTAATTAAGTAATAACCAAGAAAATGATTGACTGAATACAAACTGTGTTCATTTATGTTTCAAATGAGGCACAATTACAAATAAGCAAAACTAAGGAAGAGGATGTAAGGAACTACATTTGATAAACCCAATGAAATATAAAATGCAATAAACTCAATCATAAACCATTATGTCATTAAAAAAGTGACATTTTTAATCTGCAGATTCCTTTCTGTGCATACCAAGTGGAGACTAAAAGTGATGTCATCGTTGATTTGTGAACGTTATGAATCCTCCAGTTCAGATTCTGTCCGTCACCATCTTTGTTAGTTCGGAGCGGTTTGGAGCAGGAAGTGACCATATTTGGACGAGCTGGGGGAGGAGCCAGAGGTGGATCTGACCGATCTGATTGGAAACCTGACGATACTACGTCCCGCCCACCGATAGCTGTAACCTGACTGGACCACAGGCCTGTCAATCAAACAGACACGCCCCCAAAAACAGGTCTTCTTGAATCTTCTTTTCTAATGAATGAGGGATTATTTTCAGATGGACCTCCAGAAAACTAAGAAGAAGGAGTGACTTTAGCTAACAACACCGAGATAACTGATGGACACATTTTATTCACTTTGGATTTGATGAGAGAAGTTGAATGGGAGTCTATGGAGCCGGAGGCTTTTTGGAGCCGACCTCTAGTGGCACTCGCTGGTATTGCAGCTTAAGGCCTAATTTTTCAGACAGGAAGCTATGTCCACTTTTATATATACTCTATGGTGCATACACACACACACACACACACACACATATATATACAGTCAAACACACATATGCTACAGTGTACACACACATACTGAATAGCCATCCCTCCCTCATCTTCACAGTTCTCAGTCATAAGACGCTCCAACACACCAACACCCACACATTTTCACCCTCTGCTTTTCCAAGTCCTTTCCCCCCTCACCCCCATAAACACACACACACACACACACACACACACACACACACACACACACACACACACACACACACACACACACACACACACACACACACACACACACACACACACACACACACACACACACACACACACACACACACACACCTCCTCAACCAAACTGCTTGAGCCACTTGCCTGCCAGGGAGGCAAGATGGCCCTGCAGCCCTCCAGCCAATCAGACAGCTTGGCTTGCACGGCAGATCACAGGCCAGCTGATCCAGCCTCCCGACTTCTTTCTTCATCTGCTCTTCTCCAAACTTTTGGATGTAATCACAACATCACCGACGGGGCTTCATAGATCTGCTGGAGAGGCGGAGATGTTTGGATGAATACTCTGATTGAAGATTATGTGATTATGTTTCACTAATGACACACTGTCCAGTCTTAGCATAGTACGCATGTTTATGCTCTGTGCTACCAGAAATACACTGACGGGGTTTATTTTCTTCAATACTGGAAGTTAAACAATAAGATTAATATTTCTTTCATCATTCAGATTTCTCATTTCAGAAACAAAGATTCATGTGTCTGTAGCTTCAAACAAAGCCTGGTAAGCTCCATTAAATGTACCTTCTAATACCTTAAACACATTTTGAATCTGTAAATGGAAATACAGTCCATTCTCAAAACAATATTCAAATAACTGTCCAGTTTTAAAGCTGTACAAATAAAGGCAGGTTTCTATTAACTGCAGTCAACATAAAACATCTACACCAGGTAGAGGCCTTCAAATCTGGAACATCTGTTCAGGAAGTGTTGAGTTATTTTGGTGGTTGCTTCATGGTTATTGTAAAAAAAAAAAGCAACTGGGAAAATTAGTGGATGAAACAATACATACCAGAACAAAATAACAAAATAAAACGCAAACCAGCAAAATTCCCTGTAGTCCATAATGTTTCTCCTTCTCCTTCCCTCCTTCCCCTAAGAAGGAGTGACTTTAGCTAACAACACCGAGATCACTGATGGACACATTTTATTCACTTTGGATTTGATGAGAGAAGTTGAATGGGAGTCTATGGAGCCGGAGGCTTTTTGGAGCCGACCTCTAGTGGCACTCGCTGGTATTGCAGCTGAAGACACTTCTGCATCGGAACCATTTTACAGAGCCAGAATCTACGAACTCTTTTATATAAAATCTATGGATGAAACGTGCATTTTCTCTTTAGCTGTAGGAATCAACAGACAATATCAGCACCTTGTGAAAGAGTTAGTTTTGTTCTGGAAGAAGGCTGCAGTCTAAACATTAATCTGATGTTTCTGTTGTTATAATAATGCAGGTAATAAACAATCTGTTGGGATCATCTGAATATTCCAGTGAGTTCATTTGATCTCCCAACATATCAGGGATGACACGCATATTCAAATGTACTTATGGCCATCCCTTATTGTATCATTGTCATCTCCTTCATCATCATTGAAGTGCTACTGTCGTGTGCACAGTGATGACACGTGATGATTATCTCCCCTCTCATCTGAGCAGCAGCGTTTGGGCGCTGTGGGCATTCAGCTGCTGCTCCTCTCCACGGCTACATCCAGAGCCTGAACCAGCAGAACCAGCTTCCTCTTACAGATCACAAACACTATGAGCGACTGATAAGTGAAGAGGGCATGCTGGCGCTTTGTTCATATTCGCTGTGACACACTTACCCTGTTTGTCTTTGGGCCTGCAGCTGGCGGGGAAAACGCTGATCATGCTATAAGTTGCATGTGGCTGAGATGCAAAAAACATGCTCAAGCTGTTCTGCCCTGAAATTTGCTTTTGCTCTTTCAAAGAGAAAAATTAGACGAGAAGTGTATTCTTTTATAAATGGGAGCAGTTACAGTCGCCCTGTTTTTAATTTTCAAACATCTTTCAATCTGCATACGTCAACGACAACATGTTACACAGCATTTTCAGCCGTTTCTTTGTTCTTCACGAAGGAAAACTGACAAAACAGTCCTACAGCGATGAAAATAGTGTAGAGAAGACTGCAGATCCTCCGTCCAACTCTGATGACACTTCAGAATGACTGTAGCTCCGTTTAATAATACATGTTATTGTACAACCTCTTGAATGACATAAATATAAAAGACATCAAACTGAAAACATTATGACCAAAGATCATGAGTAGATTAAATACTGTATTAGCCTGACAACACACACACACACACACACACACGCACGCACGCACGCACGCACGCACACACACACACACACACACACACACACACACATTGGTGGGAGTCAGGAGACAAACATCTGCCCGCACAAACACACAGCGCTGCACGCGTTCTGGAAGGGAAAGGAGGGAAACTGTTGTGTGATTATGATGAACCGGTTCAACTGCAATTACGCTGGCGAGCGATGGGAGAAGAGACGACAGCAGTTTAGACGACAATTTGGGAGGCGGCTGCCGTGGCTGCTGCAGCTGGGGCCGATTTTAATGCAGTAATTGATAGACTCTGCCAGTCACTAGTGGGTTCAGAATTAAAACTCAAATTATCATCATTAGGAACCCCCCTAATTGCTGCATCAAATGCACATCAGCGTTTTTGTTTTTCATTATAAAATTACACTTGTGTTATCTAATTTCATCGACGATGTCCACCAACCGCCGCCAGTGATTGGAGGAGGATGTTTGATTTGTTTTTTCTCCTGCTCACAGCCTCTCTTATCATCATAATGAACATGTGATTGATGTCCGTCACATGAGACCTGAAAATCACTTTGTGGTGTTGATGCAAACCATAAAATCATAAACACAATACAATCCTACTTCAAATAAATGGAATATACAAAAACTGGAAGACGTGCTCGTTTGAATGACTTATGAACCGCTGGGAATGGAAGCTGTGCCCATTTAATGCCTAATAAAATCCACTGCAGTCATTGTAGTGATGACTCTCATGCTCTCCACATCGCATTCAAAAATTAAATGACTTGATCCACATTCAGGGAAAGGATCCCCTCGACTGCAAAGCACACCAAACCATTATTTATGTTATCCTTTTTTAGCATTAGCATTAGCATTAGCTGGGTGTACAAATCCTTTAATGAGATCAGTCTAGTGGTTCAGAGTTAGTCTGAGAGACACTGAATGGAAATGAGGCTCAAACCAAATACAAACTTAAACTTAATATAAACAAAGTATATTAAATCAGTACATATGCAGTGAAACTGAGGCAAAGTAAACGTGCAATCACTTGCTGCTGGGTGGTCCCTCATGTGGAGGACAGCAGTGACACACACACACACACACACACACACACACACACACACACACACACACACACACACACACACACACACACACACACACACACACACACACACACACACACACACACACACACACACACACACACACACACACACACGCACAAGTGGTCCCACATAACCAGACCACAGACTGGATATAAAAGAGTTCGTAGCTTCAGGTCTGTAAAATGGTTCTGATCCAGAAGTGTCTTCAGCTGCAATACCAGCGAGTGCCACTAGAGGTCGGCTCCAAAAAGCCTCCGGCTCCATAGACTCCCATTCAACTTCTCTCATCAAATCCAAAGTGAATAAAATGTGTCCATCAGTTATCTCGGTGTTGTTAGCTAAAGTCACTCCTTCTTCTTAGTTTTCTGGAGGTCCATCTGAAAATAATCCCTCATTCATTAGAAAAGAAGATTCAAGAACACCTGTTTTTGGGGGCGTGTCTGTTTGATTGACAGGCCTGCGGTGCAGTCAGGTTACAGCTATCGGTGGGCGGGACGTAGTATCGTCAGGTTTCCGATCAGATCGGTCAGATCCACCTCTGGCTCCTCCCCCAGCTCGTCCAAATATGGTCACTTCCTGCTCCAAACCGCTCCGAACTAGCAAAGATGGTGACGGACAGAATCTGAACTGGAGGATTCATAACATTCCCAAACCAACGGGTGACGTCATGCTGGTTGCTGCTTGAATCAAACCTATCTGTAACAATGCTGTGTCAGCACTAGAGAATTGGCTAAGTGGACTCATGTATTTTTCTGTTAGAGGTAAAAAAAAACAACAACTAAAAAACACTGGCTGGTTTGTATTTCTTTAAGAAAATCACAATTGTCTTTGACAAAATGCAACAGGGATTTTAAAACCGACAACGCCCAGACATTGGAGGGGGAGGAGACTGTCGACTGACCAATAGCAGGCTTACAGTATACCAACAATTTACATCCAGTGCGTCAACTAAAGTGTCACTGAGCAAAGCAACTAAACATCCCCATGTCCAGAGGGGGAAATATTACACGTCACTCAGGCAAAACAAAGGCTAAACAGTTGTGAAAGCCTACGTTATCCCACAATCTACAGAGTCTCCTTGCCCCCAGCTCATTCTGTGTGTGTGTGTGTGTGTGTGTGTGTGTGTGTGTGTGTGTGTGTGTGTGTGTGTGTGTGTGTGTGTGTGTGTGTGTGTGTGTGTGTGTGTGTGTGTGTGTGTGTGTGCACTGACATCGAACAGACATACTGTAGATATCTGCTGAGCTGGCTAATCCTCCATCTAACTGACGAGAACTGGGTGCATGTGCGTTTTTTGTTGGTCTGTTTGTGTGTGTGTGTGTGTGTGTGTGTGTGTGTGTGTGTGTGTGTGTGTGTGTGTGTGTGTGTGTGTGTGTGTGTGTGTGTGTGTGTGTCCTTGACAGCAGTCATGACCTGCTGTTATTATGCAGCTGTAACACAGTTGAACACTGAACACTGCCAAGCAGTTAACAAGAAGGACATTAGCCTGAACGCTGTCACAGGACGGTGGAACAATGTAACAAAAAAAAACACGTCATTTCAGGTGCACGTTACATTGCTGCACTTTTGTGGACAGTGTAACAATGTACAATGTCACAGGACAATGTCACAATGTAACAATATATGCAAGTTTTTTTGTTACAGTGTTGCACTGATGGAGACAGTGTAACAATATCTCCAACGTGTTCTTCTGCATTCTTCTTCAAGAGTATTTTCATGACTAAAATCTGGCCCAATTAGAGAATATTAATGATTGTTAAATGTGCATATGCTGGAGCTGGAAAATGAGAAGGTTAATAGACAGGCAGCATGACGTGATCGCATTTATCAGTTTCTATTTATCTCTCCTTGGGAGGTGGCAGGTTTACAGTAAATACCTTCTGTCCCCCTAATTTCCTAATGATGGTGATAATGATGGAGAATGGCGCAGTCATTAGCAGGGACAGGCTCTGTGCATCACTCTGTCAGCTCCGTCTCTCCCAGGCCCGCAATGAGAAGTGATGGGGCCCAGCTGTTCCCAACATCCTCTCCCCAAACTGAAACCTTTCTCAGAGACTGAGAGAGAGAGAGAGAGGGGGGGGGGTAAAGGGAGGAGAAGAAAAAGGACAGAGAAGTCCAAGAAAGAGAAAGGAAAAGGGATAATCAGCTGACCAAGAAAGGATAAAAAAATATCGCAGAAATTATCCCATTCGTCAACGTAGCTCTTAATTGAGAAGATGGACGACAAAATCATCCATGTGTGCCAATAAACTGTCCCAGGTGTCTCCTTGTAAACACTGAAGCAAACACTTTGTTCACGGATAGTGGAAAAACACTTCCTGTAGGCTTCCTGCATACATTCTAGTATTGAGTGATGAGCCAAAATGCAGCTAAAACCTATTTTGAGAAAAGCAGGCGAACGCTGAGTGACAGCAGTAACATGGTTGTGATGGTCGGTCCCTCCAGGAAATCGCAATCACAATAATTTATGCAAATTCAAGCAATCTTTACAGTATTTGCAGGAGCTTGCAATTTTTTTTAAATTCCCACCATTTTTCCGCAAAAAACATCATCATCAGAATCAGAACCCAATCATCCAGCAGGTCTATGTGTTGAATGAACATGAATTAAGCAGCATCTAAAGCTCTTATTTTGACAGCTGATGTAGTCCTTGTTTCTATATTCCAGTCACAGACGGTCTGTTCTGGAGACATACGCAGCTTTTAGGACCTTTTATGAGCTTTTGGGACCTTTTAGGAGCTTTTAGGAACTTTGAGGAACTTTTATCTCCATGGTTCTCTGAGTTCAATAAAAGAATAAAAAAAGAGTTGAACTAAAATATTTCTGTGATGTGATTATTATCACAGGAAGTGATTACAGATGTATTCCTTTATCAGTTAGTGCTAAAAAAGAATCAGTTTTCTTTCTTGACTTGCAATTTTTTAGACTTTCCCCAATTTTACAAAAAATACGGACTTAAAACTCTGCAAATTACACCGGCGTATTTGAGAAAGTCCACAACAAAAATGAAAAAAAAAAAAAAATATCACAAAAATACCAAACAAATCCTGGAGGGACTGACTACTAATAACTAGAAAATCCTTTATGGAATTTTGAGTGTGCTAATGCAGCTACAAAACATAAATTGCCCCATCAGGGCAGCAGTGATGTAAGTTGAATTCATGTGGAGGAGAGCAGTAACCCACACACACACACACACACACACACACACACACACACACACACACACACACACACACACACACACACACACACACACACACACGTACACACACGCACACACACACACACACACACACACGCACACACACACACACACACACACACACACACACACACACACACACACACACACACACACACACACACACGCACACACACACACACACACACACACACACACACACACACACACACACACACACACACACACACACGCGCACACACACACACACACACACACACACACACACACACACACACACACACACGCACACACACACACACACACACACACACACACACACACACACACACGCACACACACGCACACACACACACACACACACACACACACACACACACACACACACACACACACACACACACACACACACACACACACACACACACACACACACACACACACACACACACACACACACACACACACACACACACACACACACACACACACACACACACACACACACACACACACACACACACACACACACACACACACACACACACACACACACACACACACACACTGACACAACGAGGAGAGCAAACAGAGGCAAACAAGAGAAAGAGAAATACGTCACAAAATAAAAACTACAAGTCTGATAAAAAAAAAAGATTCTTTCAGCGTAAGCAGCACAATGTTGTTCTGAATAAACGGGTTCAGTTTGAAGTTCCTTCTGTGGATCAGACAGGTGTCGCCAGAAGTTTCAGAGCTTAGATATAATGGGAGTTTTCTGGCGTTCCGGTGGGAGGACTCGGCTCAAATGGGATTTTGGGGAAAAACTTTTTCACGATGAGAGTCAGACTGGTTGAAAGAGACCAAAGAACAAAGCTTTAGCTGCACATGGCCGCTCCGCTTCAGCTGTCGGCTTCAGATTCCTCAAAGACTGCCAGACTCGTGATGCAGTCTTCCCATCTGCTGGTGAAAGTGCTTACGTTTTTATGATCAGTGAATGTTTCACATCCATCGAGTCAGATCGAAGCGATGAGGGTTTGTTGTTTTAAGGTTTTTGTTTCTGAAAAGCAACACGGTTCAGCACAGATCCTGCTCTCCACCTTCCTGTCGGAGGAGCCCACCGAGAGGAGGTTTCTAAAGAAGAATAAATAATCGACCGGTTCTCGAAGAGTGTCTGAGAAGGTGATTTTGAAATCATGAAGGCTTGTCCTCGGAGCAGGTTGTGCCAGTTTTCGGGATGTTGACAGTCAGACTAGCGGATCCTTTTTGAAGGTGTTAACTGACTTTCATCTCTTCGGGTGTTTGAGCCGGCAGGGCGATGAGTTACAAGAGAAGATCAGAAACCAGTGGTGATGGCTTTGATTTGTTTCAGGTGGATCTGATCTTGCCGGGAAGTGACCCACATAACGTGATGGGAACATATAGAATGAGACATGCAGGGACGGCCGACGGACTGCCGCTGAGTCCGGTGTCGTCTGGAGTCTCACCTTTGTAGCCGGGCCATCTGCCACTGCCCCCTTCAGCTCCTGCAGCCGGTGGGAAAAAGGAGTGGTGGTACTTCATCCTCCTTCTTCACAGTCGAGCTCCTAAACTTAACCAGGCAGGGAATCTGAGTCCTTCCCAGACCTCCCTGTTCACGTAATCCACCAGACGGCTAATTCTGGAGGCGAACTCTATTTGTTGATAGTTATACATTTGGCCACAAAATTACAAAATGCAAGACTTGGGGCTGACAAATGTAAAGACACAGTTAACCTACACTTTTTAAAACTGAGAGCTTCAATTTCTAAATGATTATCCGTATATTCAAGAATCAAGCTTATCAAAAGTAGCCAAAAAAACGTCACATACACAGTCCAATATATTGAACATTGTCTTCATAACAATGGGTGTAATACGACTTAAACACTGACCAAAATGGCCAAAAATAGTACAAATCAGTAACAATATTTCACATGATTGAAAGGAAGTTCAAATTATTCTGCTAAAGCTGGAACAGCAGAATAACACAAAACGTGTACAATCCTTTATGTATCGTGTCACAGCAGGACTGAGATTTCCTTCTTCATCACCATTTGTCATTTTACGTCCAACATGTCCTTCCCTTCTCTCTCATTGCATTCCTTTGCATTGTGCATGTTCCTTTTGTCTTGGCGGTCCTAATTAGCGGTCCACACCGCAGGCACGACGACCAGCCTCGCGGAACATGTTACAATTAGAGCTGATAGTCAAATATTCCTCTCTTCCAATAGATTCATTTATGAGTGAGTCTTATCAGAGAGGCTTGTCCTGTGTAGCGATTGCTTTCAGTAAAAAGACTGCTGGTACAAAGTAATCTAAAAAAGGCTGCTGCTGTTATCACAATGACAGTTAAACACTCTGAATCCACTCAATACATTCAGAGGAGACTGTAAATGAACATTTTCATTTGTCTTCCTCATCCTTTGAAGAACTTCTTTCCTGTTAATCTTTGAGCAGTGTGTTGAATCCTTCAGAGGAACAATTAGACAGCGAGGCACTGCGCAAACCTCCAGTTGAACACATTATGTTTCCCCCAAAATCTGTCTCACTGATATCAAAATTTTCAAAATTTCAAAGTCACCTCTGATGAACGGTGAGGGGTGATTAATTCATGATGGGGAACGCCACCTTGTCAGGCCCAGCTCTTCACTGGCTAATGGCAACACATGCATAATAGAAAGGTGGTTCTGTGCCTCCGTCGTCGTCTGAGTGACTTCAAAGGAATTAAAAATGGAACCATCAAATTACATGTGTTGGCTTACTGTGCTCAAACCGTTGTTTCTGAACGGGAGAGTGGATCATTTCGCTTCAGTTGTGTCTCTAATGCAGTTTAACGTTGTGATGGATGAAGTCAAGTCTGAAAATGACTGAAAAACTGGAGGGATTTGATTTGTTTTTTTGTAATGAGCTCGAATGCACGTCTCCCCGAGGTGATGTTTCTCAATTTATAATACATCTTACCTGCATAAGTAGTGAAAGTTCACTTTTTGAGAGTGAAGTAGTCAGTCCATCCAGGAAATCATGATCTTGTGATCACAATAATTCTTGCAAATTCAAGGAAACTCGCAAAAAACATCGTCATCAGAATCTGTGCTGAAAGTATTAAAACATAAAGTAAATCTTTTCAAACAAAACTCTCTTCATTACCAACAATAACTCCTCTTTTCCAACCAGAAAGTCTCTGCTGCTATTTTCATCTCCAAATAAAACTGTGTTCACCGGAGGAACCGGAACAAGAGGAGAAACAGGAAGTGACGGGGTTTGTGGGAAATGTGTTCTTTACATTAAAATGATGTGATTAAATGTTTGTGATCAGAGGAAGTGATTCCATATTACTGGATGTTAAATGAGTTTTCTCCACACATCCAGTTGTCAGAGACGTCTCTTTGTTTGTTTCATCCAGCAGGTCTATGTGTTGAATGAACATGAATTAAACAGCATCTAAAGCTCTTATTTTGACAGCTGATGTAGTCCTTGTTTCTATATTCCAGTCACAGACGCTCTGTTCTGGAGACATACGCAGCTGTTAGGACCTTTTAGGACCTTTTAGGAACTTTTAGGAGCTTTGATCTCCACGGTTCTCTAAGTTCAATAAACACATAAAAAAGATGAGAACTAAAATATTTCTGAAGTGCAGCAGGATTATTATCACAGGAAGTGATTACATGTTTATTACTTTATCAGGTAGTGATTAAAAAAAAAAAAAAAAAAAAAATGTTGTTTCTCGACTTGCAATTTTTTTTTGAAATCCTGCAATCTTACCCAAAAGTCACTTAAAATTTCACAAATTACATCAACATTTTTAAGAAAATCCACATAAAAAAAAAAATCTAAAAAAAATTGTGTCACAACAATCACCAAAAAACTCCTGGAGGGACTGATGACAGCAAAACTGAATGTCTGCCTGTAACATCTGCATATTGTCAAATTGCTGTGAAAGGACTTGAACATTATTTTCTAAACTGATTTTGGGGTGGTGGTGGCGGCGGTGATGGCGGTGGTGGTGGTTGGGGGGGCAATAGAAACTGGGACTCCTCTCCTTCACTGAGAGAATGAACAGTCAGTTCAGCAGCGGAGTGACCTTTTCTCTAAACCCTCCAATAACTCTCCAGCTGACAGAGCGAATGAGCAGATGATCTCAGACTCCTTCATGGTGTGTTGCGACTGCACTCGGTGCAAAATGACAAGTGAATCAAGCTCCTATTTTTACCTCCGGGCGGGGAACTTGTGTCACTCTCGACCGCTGCAACCAAGAAAATCAGCCATGAAGTTTGGTTTTGGGCAATCTGACCGCTGACACCGCCGAGCTGTCACTGTGATGCCCTTCCTCTCCATCAAGCGATCCCCCGCCTCGACCTCGCACCACTCCTCACACCTGACTGGCACCAGGGGTAGCGTGCCGGGCCAAAAGCGTGATTGACACCTCACCCGATCTTCTGTAAACACCTTGAGATCTCAGCACCTCCAGCAGGGAAGATCAGTGACTTGTGTGAAAGAGGCCTCTCCTCCTGGTCTCGGCTCAAGTCTGCAGGCGCTTGCTATGATGCAGCTCGACATGTCAGAAGGAGTAACAAGATGCTGAGTGACTTAGCACCTCTGGAAATGTCAGCCCCCGAGCTGGCGGATGCCAGGCTGAGTGGAGTAGGGAGTGCACAGACCCCACTGCGACTGGCTCAGCTGCTGCCTGTAAGAAGCAGAGGACGACACATACGCTCGACGAGACCAGACAAGCAGCAGAGATGAGCCGCGCCCTGATGCCCTGTTCCCCCTGTCCATCCCCGTTCCCCCGTTCATCCCGTTCCCCCGTTCATCCCGTTCATCCCGTTCCCCTGTTCATCCCGTTCCCCCGTTCATCCCGTTCATCCCGTTCCCCCGTTCATCCCGTTCCCCCCGTTCATCCCGTTCCCCCGTTCATCCCGTTCATCCCATTCCCCCGTTCATCCCATTCCCCTGTTCATCCCGTTCATCCCGTTCCCCCGTTCATCCCGTTCATCCCGTTCCCCCGTTCATCCCGTTCCCCCTGTTCATCCCGTTCCCCCGTTCATCCCGTTCCCCCTGTTCATCCCATTCCCCCGTTCATCCCCGTTCATCCCGTTCCCCCGTTCATCCCGTTCCCCCCGTTCATCCCCGTTCATCCCGTTCCCCCGTTCATCCCGTTCCCCCTGTTCATCCCATTCCCCGTTCATCCCCGTTCATCCCGTTCCCCCGTTCATCCCGTTCCCCCTGTTCATCCCATTCCCCCGTTCATCCCCGTTCATCCCATTCCCCCGTTCATCCCGTTCCCCCGTTCATCCTGTTCATCCCGTTCCCCTGTTCATCCCGTTCCCCTGTTCATCCCGTTCATCCCGTTCCCCCGTTCATCCCGTTCATCCCGTTCCCCCGTTCATCCCGTTCCCCCTGTTCATCCCGTTCCCCCGTTCATCCCGTTCCCCCGTTCCCCCGTTCATCCCGTTCCCCCATTCATCCCCGTTCCCCCCACCCGTTCCCCCCATATTTCTGCCACACGTCTTACGCTCACTTCTCTTTGCAGAGACGTGCATCTGCTACCGTCCAGCTGTTGCTGCGGCTGAAACGGACCTTTGCTGCCCTACTGCCCAATGTGCAGTGGATACAGCAAAGTCTGTGCATGAAGATGATGATGATGATGATGATGATGTGGCAAAAGCAGAAACCAGAGTATACCTAAGTGCCCCGTTATTGCTCTGGTGAATCATGTTAAAGGAGACAAGGCGCCGAAGAGACACCCAACACGGAGGAGAACTCAGTCACGGCACAGTCTGTCGGGCTGCAGTTATTTACCATGCCAACAAACACATTTTCTCTCTCCCCGAGGAAACTTGAGGATGTATAACGCAACATATTTAGTGCTACATATTTATAGAAGTCAAGCAGAAAGGCAGTTTGCTGGAGCATTAAGGAATCAGGAGGAGCGGAAAAGAAAGCTTCTACATAAAGTGAGAGAAGAGAGAGACTCTGGAGCGTGATGATGCTCAGTAAAATCTAATGGGCTGTTTACTCGCTGCCCGCTGAGATCCCCACTGCTACATTGACTCCTGATTTATATTTTCTGATTCATAGAGGCACATGCATCTTACTTTAATCAAGGTTCTCTCCATCGTTCCCCCCCTCATCCCCTCCATCGCGCTGGCTGCCATCCTTTTTTTCCCCCACAATGCACATTAACAGCAAAAAATATAATCAGTTTTATGACAGACTATGTTTTTAGCACATGATGGGTGAGTATAGCATTTTGAAAATGGCCCGTCCCCGTCCTCAATCTCCAAATAGATCTGCTGGGATGGAAGGCAATATGAGCTGAGAGGACACCGTCTCAAGGGTGCGTGTCTCAACCAACGGCTGCAATCTGACGCCTGCTATTTTTCATGTTTGTTAACAAAATACAATTTGAGGGAGGAACTGAGTGCTCAGATAAGGACATAAGGACATTATTTAGTGGAGCTGATGAATAAAGTTAGAGAGCTACAGTGTCAGGAGTCCCAGAGAACAACGGAGAATTATTGTTGACTCTGCATAGAGATGCTTTCAGGGGCTTTTTCATTCAAATACATGTATTTATGCTGGTGATGCACGTCATACAACCAGTAGTTCTGAACCAGCGATCTGATTGGTCAACTGAACATGAGGAACAAATCATCATGAAATCACACCCTCAATCCTAGCGGCGGCTAGCTGGACCGGTTTGGTTTGAACACACGACACGGTGCTAAAATGTTAAAAACACATGAGAACATGGATATCCTTGTTCATCAGATATCTTTGTTCATCACATATATTTGTTCATCAGATATCTTTGTTCACCAGATATCTTTGTTCATCAGATATCTTTGTTCACCAGATATCTTTGTTCGTCAGATATCTTTGTTCATCAGATATCTTTGTTCACCAGATATCTTTGTTCACCAGATATCTTTGTTCATCAGATATCTTTGTTCACCAGATATCTTTGTTCATCAGATATCTTTGTTCACCAGATATCTTTGTTCACCAGATATCTTTGTTCATCAGATATCTTTGTTCATCAGATATCTTTGTTCACCAGATATCTTTGTTCATCAGATATCTTTGTTCACCAGATATCTTTGTTCATCAGATATCTTTGTTCACCAGATATCTTTGTTCGTCAGATATCTTTGTTCATCAGATATCTTTGTTCATCAGATATCTTTGTTCATCAGATATCTTTGTTCCAACCAGACTGAACTAGCTGATCAGTTTAGTGTTTCTATTTTTCTGTATTTATTCAGTTGGAGACTAGAAATCCTCTCTGTTGCTAGGTGGTTGCTAAGGGTCCGACTACTTCCGGGAGTAGTAAACATTACCTACGTTACATAAGAGTCTACTGACGACGGGTTGTTTTCCAGTTCTTAGTCATACCCCGTGTTGCCATGGAAACGGAGATTGCATTAACACAAAGTTTTATATTTTAGAGCGAATTGCTCCACAATATGAACACATTTAGATCATATGTTTTATTTAGATGGTAACTTGTTGTATAATCGCTATATCACACTTAAATGTGTGTTTCAACGTCATTATTGGCACGACAGAGATGCGGTCAGGACCCAGGCCCGTCCATAAGCGTCATTAAAAATCTTCGTATTTTTCTTAAATATGCTTTATGACACTAAATTGTCATGTAAAAAAAAGAGCAGCTTTCCACACTTACCATTAAACAAATAAACGTAAACTTCAAAGTGCATTTCTCATGAAACAAACTATAGCTGCTATTTTTTGTCACAGAAAAGCTGTGATCAGAGTTTGTCTTCTGTGTTTCAAGGGTTAAGTTTCAGTTTCATTTATCGCTGGCTGCTTTTAGCTGATATCCAAACGGGGTGGAAGGCACAGGTTCGGCAGATTAAGGCTGGGGATTTCTCTTGACCTTTCTGCCAAATGCCATGCTGTTTGAGGTGTACAAAGATAATTAGATCTGATCTGTCTAATCTTTGGCATGACCATTTTTTTTTCTTGCACTGCAGATCGCTGTTGTTCATTAGTGGCGTTTAAGATGTGGAGGCCACAGGCTAATGGCAGGAGCTGGTGAAGTTGAAATAATCCTGTTCTTTCTAACAACTGTTGCACGGATTACTTTCAAGGAAGTCCCCCAGTAATGAGGACAATGGTCTGTTTCAGTGATGCACATACAACGTCTGGAACAGGGGATATAAAAAAATAAAAAATGATGTGCTCTCCCAGCTAATGTAGCAGCCAATTCACAGTGACATTTGCCATTAGCTCCATGCTGAATTCGACCAGCGACAAAAGCAGAAGAAAAAGCTCAAATCATTCCCAATTAACGGAGGCATCAAACAGTGAAAATCCTAGCAGGAGATTTTACGGGCAGCGTGCGGAGAAAGGTCAGGCTCCAGTGGAACAAGCAAAGTCACAGGATTTATTAGAACTAATGAGCGCTTTCGTTAGACTGAATTAACGGCGGTACACACGAAAAATAATAAATAAATAGTCTGAGCGTACCATTTTTTTTGTGACACACAGAAACACACACACTTAACTGTCTGACTGAATGACCCAGACGCAGACTGAAAATTAATAATGTCAGCCTAAATATGTTGGATCAGTCAAATTGAGCAGTTAAATCGTATTTTAACTACACACCTCGGAGCCGTGTAGATCTACCTACCTCCTAAACTGTGCACAATCTTCTCCTATTTCAAATTTTATTGTGTTTAACACCACAGAATACCAAAATCTGTGGCTGGATCGTCTTCGCACGGTCTCCGTCCACCCAGACCAGCGGAGCCTCTTTTTACCATCTCCTCAGTCTCCCAATGATCCCAGAGCCCGTCAGCACAGGAGAGGATTTATTGAGATATTCAGAGGGCTTTTGTCACCCAGGACGTTCTGAAGTGACGGAGGTCTGGGTGGAGGGATGTAACAGAGATTGGCTGTGACAGCACCGAAATGGGGCTAACCAATATCCTAATGAGGAAATGCCAGCCAAGTTCTCTCGGTCCAACCACAGCAGATAGCTGGCCGAGAGAGAGAGAGAGAGAGAGAGAGAGAGAGAGAGAGAGAGAGAGAGAGAGAGAGAGAGAGACTCTCCAAATAACAGACGTCATACTGAAACACCTGCATGTTCAGTACCAAGCTTTCAACACGTGTTGGAATTTTATTTATTTTATTTGCCTCTTTCTGTTTTCAGGTAAAACCAACCATCATCCATCAGTGATGTCATCAACCATCAGTGATGTCATCGTCGGTTTGTGAACATTATGACTCCTCCAGTTCAGATTCTGTCCGTCACCATCTTTGCTAGTTCGGAGCAGTTCAGAGCAGGAAGTGACCATATTTGGACGAGCTGGGGGAGGAGCCAGCGGTGGATCTGACCGATCTGATCTGAAACCTGACGATACTACGTCCCGCCCACCGATAGCTGTAACCTGACTGGACCACAGGCCTGTCAATCAAACAGACACGCCCCCAAAAACAGGTCTTCTTGAATCTTCTTTTCTAATGAATGAGGGATTATTTTCAGATGGACCTCCAGAAAACTAAGAAGAAGGAGTGACTTTAGCTAACAACACCGAGAGAACTGATGGACACATTTTATTCACTTTGGATTTGATGAGAGAAGTTGAATGGGAGTCTATGGAGCCGGAGGCTTTTTGGAACCGACCTCTAGTGGCACTTGGTAGTATTGCAGTTTAAGGCGTTTCTGGATCAGAACCATTTTTACACTTTGGGTCTTTGGGTAAAACAATCTGAACTTTGTAAACCCATGATATGGATTTACATGTTGTGTCACATTAGGTTTACTGGTAAAAGTGACAAAAAGTTGAGATTCATCCATAAAACATCTGCACTCTTCTTCATTTCTATCAAAGTTGGCATTGCAATTAACTATTGTGTTTTTTGTTTAATTGATTAAAAAAAAGACGTGTACTTGTGTTTACCATCACAAGATGAAACCAACGAAGGAATCACAAGGGACAAAAATGAAGTAAAAATGTTACAATAAGAAATCTTACAATTGTCTGAATATGTTTTTCTCTGATGAGTGAATTTCTAGAAAATACCTCAATTCTGGTATTAGAAAACAGTTGGAGTGCCGATGTAACAAAGATAACAAAGAAAAAATAAATACATATTTTAGCCAAGAATAAATGTATTTGGGAGACATATTTTTTTTTTCTATTTCCTCTCTTTTTCACCACATATAGTAGATGAACATTCATTCATGGTTATATCAAACCAAATAACTCAAATAAATCAAAGTTTCTGAACTAAAATAGAAATCCCCAGCAGCATACAGTAAGTATGTAGAGAAGTGCAGTAAAGTGCCGCTCCACTCAGGAGTCACCTCAGGAACCTCTGGATGTCCTGAAACTCCGTTCTGATGCGATCTAACTCTGACAAATCACACTTTCTTCATGTCACTCTGACGAGACCGTCTGGATCCGAGACGAGGCCCGTTCATGACGAGCGCTAAGATGGCATAGACGTCTCAGAGGTCCCGGTGGAGGCTGGATTCCATTAGAGAACAACAGGGACGGGCCCCTCGGCCCCCCGGGCCTTAAAGCAGCATATGACACAAAGCCTCAGGGCAGAGGAAGGAACTCGACCTTACATAATCCTCTGGACAAGCTTCACAAGAGACACACTTACTTAATGTGTGTGTGTGTGTGTGTGTGTGTGTGTGTGTGTGTGTGTGTGTGTGTGTGTGTGTGTGTGTGTGTGTGTGTGTGTGTGTGTGTGTGTGTGTGTGAGAGATGGTGGGGGGGGGGCATTAACAACAGTCCTGCCCAGCAATGATACTGATATAATTACTTAATCACTGTCAGCAAATTGAGACGACAGCTGATGATGATCCACTGAAAGTCAACAGCTAACAGCTCTTCACTTTTTCATCTGATACCAAAATAAGACTTTCTAGTAAACTGGTACTTTTCATTAATTATGTGAAATTTACTTATGATTGATACACTGTTGAAGTATGATGCAGTGACAATGTCGAGGGCCAAACTACAAAAGTGTTTTATTTTTTCTATGTTAAGAAGTAGTTAGTTATCATGAACAATAATATTCTTATCATGAACAACAAGTACAACAGTACAATTTAAAAAAAAAGATTTGATTTACCAAGTTCAAGGACATTTTAAGCAATTCATTAATAAGGTTGATTAGATTAGCAATTTATAAAATAAATCTTGTGAATTAAGATTATTATTATATTATTAATTATCATGTCCAAACTTTTTTCCAAACAATACTACTTAAGTTTTAGAAGGCTTGTGGTGTAATTTTAAGGTTTCTTTTCCAATAACGGCCGCTGAACCTGAAGACGTGAAAAGAAGAGATGTAAGAATTGTTTGGGAATAAGAAGTCCTTGTAATAAATGATAATAACACTATTAGAGATGTTTATGTTTGGTACAGTGCTTGTTTGTATGATATTATATCAGGATTTCACTGAAAAAATGTGAATAAGATATATTGTGATGTTCTTTTGTCCTTTTATTTTATTCCCCATTGCTCATTTATTTATGTTATATCTACATATATACAGTGTTCTTGTACGAGCGTTGATGTTGCTGCTGGATGTATGTTACTTTCCTAAAATAAAAAAAAACCCACTCAGTAAAAAACAGTCTGGTTTGTGGTGAACAACAAAGTGTTGATTTGTGTGAAGGAGAAAGTTTGTACGATCGGGGGTGGAAACGCAAGCTGGAGGGTGTTTACTCGAGAAACCTTCTGCAGCTTGTGTGCATCCCGATGCAGAGACAGACATGTTGAGGGATGATGAGGTTGGGGTAGTGTATAGTGGTAGGAGGGGAGGTGGTGGAGGTGGGGGGCGGGGAGGATGGAGAGTTTGGCATATGGTCATATGAGAGGCACTATCACGAGTAAGAGAGCCAAAGCCTTGCCTTATGTATGATATGCATCGTGGCAACAAACACGGATCGCTTGTTTCTGAAGCCTCTAGGTTGTACACACGGGTGGTGAATGGGCGGGGGTGAGGGGCGGGGGTGGAGGGGGGGGGGTGACGGGGTTACAGTTCGGGGGGATGCAGGACGATGGCCTGAATTGAAAAGAGCCACCTTTTGATTTTGGACGGGCCCCGTTCCTGGCAGGCTGGCCGGCCATAAGGCGGGGTGGGGCCTGAGGATAATGGCAGCAGAAGGGAGAGGAGGCCGACAGCTGGCGAATTCTGCCCCAATATGTTTCCATGAAAGAGGCGAGGAAATTTCAGAAGACGCGATGCCCGAACGACACGCTCAGTGGTAAAAAGGGAAGATTAAAAATAAAATTAGTTAACATCTTGCCCGTTTCACCCCACGATGCACATTTCCGAGCAGGAAGGGAGGGTGGAGCGGGGGGTGTGGGGGGATCACCGTGGCCATTCACATTGCAACAACAACCCCCCCCCCTTTCCACACACACACCAAGTCCCTCCCACCCCAGAAAAACCCCTTCCAGTTAATTAGAAGAAGTCATGTGTCCCCTCCTGAAGCTCCTTCAGCTCACACAGATGTGGCCTGCAGTGTTTTCAGCCTCTTCCCATCCCTGAGCTTCCTCTCTCTCCTCCCCACGTACACATCCTGCTCTCCTAGTCTCCCATCCCAAGCATATTGTGAATCTAAAATGCAAATGACATCCTCTTTTTCTTTTCTTTTCTTTTTTCTACCTCCAATCACCGTGCCTCTAATGAGGTGTAAAATATGTGCATTAATGACGGAAAAGTTATTTAGATCTGGGGGAGAGTTAATTGGTTTTAATCACGGTCTACATCCATCTGGTTACGCGAGACAACAAACTACTTCATCCTGATGCCTCATTAGACATATTGTGAGTCTCTACGATGAAAAGGAGACGCTCGTCTTCGACTGTTCAGTGTTTATGATCAGGATTAAACACAGCACACACGCTCTTTTACCAAAACAGGGCAGACTGGTTTCATGTTGCACTACCCTTTATGTTTTTTTCTGGAAAGACCTTAAAAATACATGGATAAAAAAAACACTTTACACATTTTATTTTAGTGCGTCTTCACTGAAGGTAACTGACAAACTGCATCATACCCGGTAGAGCTGTTTCCTTGCAATCGCAAAGGAGTTGAATCTCATTTACTTTTGCACATGATCAACATTGGTCGTGTAGAAACCGTAGAATCTCCAGAGTCAGGATGGATCACAGCCGGTCCTCCTGTGCTTGTCGTGGTGCAGCTGCACCGGTCAGAATGGCAACCTCAAAGTAACAGGAAACACTGTTGTATGAATATTTTATGATCAATAGACGCATTCATAACATGAACTGTATATAAAAGTTGAAGTAGCTCTGTAAAATGGTTCCGATCCAGAAGTGTCTTCAGCTGCAATACCAGCGAGTGCCACTAGAGGTCGGCTCCAAAAAGCCTCCGGCTCCATAGACTCCCATTCAACTTCTCTCATCAAATCCAAAGTGAATAAAATGTGTCCATCAGTTTCTCGGTGTTGTTAGCTAAAGTCACTCCTTCTTCTTAGTTTTCTGGAGGTCCATCTGAAAATAATCCCTCATTCATTAGAAAAGAAGATTCAAGAAGACCTGTTTTTGGGGGCGTGTCTGTTTGATTGACAGGCCTGCGGCGCAGTCAGGTTACAGCTATCGGTGGGCGGGACGTAGTATCGTCAGGTTTCCGATCAGATCGGTCAGATCCACCTCTGGCTCCTCCCCCAGCTCATCCAAATATGGTCACTTCCTGCTCCAAACCACTCCGAACTAGCAAAGATGGTGACGGACAGAATCTGAACTGGAGGATTCATAACGTTCACAAACCAACGATGACATCACTGATGATTGCCGTGTATTATGTTCTACTAATATACTCAAGCATTATGTGACTAAAGATTTTTCCTAAAATGAGTAGTCATTTTTACCGTCTCACAGAAACATCTTAGTTCACCAACAACTGTGAACAACTGTGTGTTTGAATTAATCAAGAATTTGTGAGCAAAAACCTCTTTCTGATCTTTCAAAAACTAAATATCTAAAGACTAACATCAGCAGGTTGAGCTCCAAAACAAATGTCCAAAGTAAGTTTTCTAATCCATGGTTTGAACATGATAAAGCCTCCTCTTCATCATCATAAGCATTAATTACAGTAGCTTAACTTTTTAATTTAAACTTCATGTTGAGTTTGTCACCGCCTGTCTTCATGCGTGTCATTTTTCTTGACTTATTGATGAAAACTCTGTCTCCTCGACATCCATGGGTGGTCCCAGGAGGTTAAAAACAGACATTAATTATGCCTCAGGGGAACGAAGATTTAGTTTGACTGTCTTGAAGTGTTTCTATCGGAGGGTAAGGTTCTTTTAAAGCAAAGCAACCGGGTATCTGCGGTCGCTCTCCATCCGCTCAGACTAAAGATGCTCTCACCATCTGTTGGCAGTGTGACCACGTCCAAAGGACCATGTTTCTAAGGATCCTAACAGGCCAAGAACTAAAATGTGTGAACTGCAAGCCTGCAAATCTGACGTGTTGATAAGAGGCTAGAAAACACACTATGTGTGATTTACACCATAAAAATTAGGAATTCATTGGGGATTCAGCCAAGATCTAGAAGGACTCAATATACACCTTAGAGTTTCTTAAATGTATAAAACCCACGGAAATAATAGCAGAACCCCAGGGAAGGGCAATTCAAGCAGAAATACCTTTCAGTGTTCAATTCAATTAAAGTTTATTTATACTGTGCCAAATTTTAACATGAGTCATCTCAGAGCACTTAACATAATAAAAGTGAGGCCTTACAATATTGGAGAGAGAAACGCAACAATTCAACAATCACGACATGAGCTGCAGTGGGGAGAAAAAAACTCTGTTTTAACAGGAAGAAACTGACAGAACCGGACTCAGAGGTGGAGAACATTTGCCTCAAACGGTTCAGGTGACGGGAGGTTTAGGGGATTTGACAACCATCAAAATTCAACAAATCTGGAGAGATGCATATCTTCAGGAGGGCTATTATTTATTTTCTACGTCTAACCCAAGCAGAAACCATCAGTGATGTCATCAACCATCAGTGATGTCATCATCCATCAGTGATGTCATCATCCATCAGTGATGTCATCGTTGGTTTGTGAACGTTATGAATCCTCCAGTTCAGATTCTCTCCGTCACCATCTTTGCTAGTTCGGAGCGGTTTGGAGCAGGAAGTGACCATATTTGGACGAGCTGGGGGAGGAGCCAGCGGTGGATCTGACCGATCTGATCGGAAACCTGACGATACTACGTCCCGCCCACCGATAGCTGTAACCTGACTGCACCGCAGGCCTGTCAATCAAACAGACACGCCCCCAAAAACAGGTCTTCTTGAATCTTCTTTTCTAATGAATGAGGGATTATTTTCAGATGGACCTCCAGAAAACTAAGAAGAAGGAGTGACTTTAGCTAACAACACCGAGATAACTGATGGACACATTTTATGGCAAACAGCTTTTTGGTGCATTACTGACACCTTCTGGTTGTGGTAACGTGTTACTACTAATCGCTTGTATAAACAAGATAAAATATATATTTTTAAGACAAAAAGATTCAGTTTCTCTATAATTCAACAACTAATTGAAAATTATTAAACCATTCCTAATTATGAGATCAAACACGGGCAATCACGTCATACTAAATGTTTTTTAAAGTTTTCAAACTGAAGGAGAAGACATTATTACAGATGACAAGTTCACATGAGACAAGAAGAACTCTGCAGTAGGTTTACCTACGTGCCGCATTAATCAGTAGCATCGGGCTGAGAGGCTGCTTCATGTTGCCCTTTGATTCACTTGGTCACTTACTGTCGTCCATCTTCATTTTATAATCTGGACCTCTCATGGGTTCTGTCCAGATGTGTACGGGTGAAGTCTCTCCTACAGGAATATGCTTTTCCTATATAATCTCGGTTCACAAGTTTATTAGATTGTGGAGCTTTCTGAAAACTGCAGAGTGAAGACGGTGACGTGGTCGAAAGCTTCAGAAATTGGTACAGTAAGTGGACCTTTAAATTTGGATTGATTTGTTAGAAATACTGTAACTAAATGTATGCTCTCCAGTCAGCCCTGGTGTTGAATACAAACATAAAAGTGGATGTGACGTGATCAATACTAGTTTTTGTGTCTGAATAGGAAAGCATGCTACAATAATACAGGAATCAGAACAAGTGATGCAGGGCCGATAAAAACAGTCATGTATTTACGTGGAGGATTCTGGGACAGCTGGATCGTGATGAAAAAGATAATATTTTTGGCAATGCAGCTACGAGGCCTTCTGTTTGTTGTCTAAGAAGTTCTGTCTGATTAGAAAAACATACATGTTAATTACAGACATCAGTATAGTGGCAGGCTTATGTGGAACAACAAAAGTTGTGCAATTTAGTGATTTGCAGGATGTGGCAGTTAAACCAGCAGCAGCAGTGATGGAAATTGCTGTGGATATAATTAAGAAGACCTTAGCATATTTAGCTAAATTAAGCAGCGGGACAAACTCCATATTTACAGCGTCATTTCCTGCCTAATTTGCCTCGCGCCCTCATGCGTGGTGTCAGAAAATACTCTCCCAGTGTTTACATTCGGTTCCTGTTTCCCTGCTTATTCATTGTGATTGACATTTGTAAATCTATAGGCCCTGAGTGTGCTGATTCCCAACTAACCACAAATTGTACAGCCAGGAAATGATGTGTGGTGACAATCATTATCGGCTCCTGAACTTTGACACCTAATCATGAAAACAGTATGCAAGTGGTACAGATAATTATCTTTGGGATTGTCAGAGTGTGTGTGTGTGTTGTTGTGTATGTGTGCGATGGGTTTTTCTTTCCCTGCTAATCATCTCTGACTGTGCGAGGCTGCTGCATTTTTAAAAAGGCTAAAACAATCACGTCTACAATTATCAGTTTTGGTTCGAAGGTTAATGTGCAAACATTTATGTTTATTTTCCAAATCCCCTATATTCACGTAGAAAAAGTAATTTCTGAAGAATTCCTCAAATATAAAGATGATGTTTACTATACAAGTTTGTGGATCTTCTGCTTTTGCAAAACAACATAAATAAGAAACTGGTTAATTACTTACATGAACAAACTCTCATCATTCCTGCAGCTCTGAGGTTATTAGCCTGTTTTCACTCAGTGAAATCAGCACTTTAAACTAAGTACCTGACTGTAGACAACATTTGTGATCACATGTTGAAGAAATTGAAACATGTGACAGCACAAGAGTCCGATATCTTCCTCCCTATGTGGGAGAGAATCCTGAATTTAGATCTATCTTGGGGACAAACTCCAGATAATGTTGTTTTTCTCTCTCTGCTGGATGTAAGCAGCTGTTTCTTAAATAAAGATGTAAAGCAGATTCAGTCACAGAGTTTATGCAAAAGAAACTAAAATCCTTTTTGGAAGCCAGCAGACGTGTGTCTGCTTTTTGTACGTGGAGGTCATCTTCAATTACACATCTTCAACTCAATATGTATTTCCTTGAATTAAATCATTTTTCCCGTGTCCATACCATTTGTTATTATAGATTTGCTTGAAAGGCCTTCAGTTTATCAACCTATAACATTTTTAGTTTTGGAAATTTTGGACCTTAAGGTTGTTAAAATGTCACAATTTTTCTTACTGAACAGATAAATTGTGACAAAATACTATTTACTTGTGTCTTGTCTTCACTACGATTCTATACTGATGTGTTGCTTCCACAAATGTTAACCAGTGATGTCATTAAGTCTCTGGATCACACTGAAGGCTTCTACTCAGACAACATAAATGTGCCCTTGTAACAGTGTTGCATCATGGGAACGGATGCACACACACACACACACACACACACACACACACACACACACACACACACACACACACACACACACACACACACACACACACACACACACACACACACACACACACACACACACAGAGAGAGCACTGAGGCTGTAAAACCACAGTGGATTTTTACATCTGTCTGGCCTCATTGGTATGCACAAAGCCCTGAGCCACATTTCTGTGCATCCACCGAGGGGCAGAGCACATTGGCTACGATAGCGCCCTGACAGATTACTGCCCTGCAACAGTGAGGAAGAGGCCTGCCAGCAACAGCTGTCCTTTAGCATTGGAAATGCTAAGCTCCCTTTTGACAAAGACTGAACAGGAATGAGTGTCAACAGAGTTTCGCCCTGGAGTGGTTGCTAACATCTTGTAACTTTCTGGGCTCTGAACCACTTCTGTTGGATACTTTTGGATCAAAACAGCAGCTGAGTTGTAATATTTATGGTAATTCTTCAATTCGTGGCCCCTGTGATGCCGGTTGTAGAGAATACAGAAAAAACAAAAACACTGTCGACGATGCTCTTGAACTCGGGCGGTGCGTTAGCCGGCTGCTATGCAAATGAGGTCGGAGGAGAGGAAAGCAAACAAATCTGTTAATTGATACATGCTGTCAGTGAAGGGCCCCTGGGATTACCTGGATGAGATGGAGAGTCATCGCTGGAGGGCCGGGACACACTGCAAGAGTTTAAAGTGCAACTAATAGGGATGTTAGCGGCCGTCCTCTATAGGCTAATGGCAACCATTTGGTTGGCTGTGGAGAGGTGCCCGAGCTGTCGAGGACCAGGTATACGGAGCGACCCGGGCGACCCGCGGCGACCCCCGGCGTACAAGTGTGCGGGGAAGTTCAACAGCCTCTCCAGAAAAAAGCCGCTCATGGCAAGACGACACTAATTAAGGTAACACGGGCAGCTCAGTCCCACCAGTGGAGCACACAGTTGGAGTGTATACTGAACCTTGTCATGTAGGTCACTTTGGAGCTTTTAGCAAAGCTATGCATATTAATGGCGCTCTGCTCCAGCAGTCGCTGCCTCTGTGCTCAGGGGGGGTTTGTGTACTGAATGGGGGTTCCTCTCTGAAACATATGCATTGCAAATTGAGATTGTGGCTGATTACAGTTAGCACAGTCCCAGTGGCGTTATTTAGCCGTAAGAAAAGTACGAGTAGATTGTGGAGAAAAAATGACCCTGGATTGAATAATTACTGTCCTCGTAAAATAAATGAAAACAAATATGGGGTTTGTGCTTTGACTCCGTTATAAACTGCTTTTTACCTGAACTTTTATTTTTGCATGTTGATCGACGTGGCTTCTCTTTCAGGCTTAGAACGCTTTTATCTTTTGGTTTTTAGAAATCATAAAACGCAAATAGATGTGAGTGAGAACAACTACATCTCACATTTACGAGTGCAGATTCAACTGAGAAGTAGCTGCGGGATAGATATGTCACCAGTTAAATGTATTTTTGCTTGAGATAGTCAAATTGATTTTAGTCAGCTGCGATGGTGCTTTTACAGAGTATTTATCCTCGGCTAGGAGTGGACATGTGTTATATCGACAAAACACATGAGTAGGTGACGGTTCTTTCGGTCCGGGGCTGTTTTTACAGGCTGGATCGGCCCAATGTTGCTTTTAATGCATACGATAATATTTTAGACTAAAATGTGCTCCCAACTTTGTCCCAACAGTTTGTAAAGGGCCATTTCTTATTTCAATATATCAGCGCCTGATTTCAGGTCCATTAATAAAAGTGATTTTCCTGTTTGGTGGGGAAGAACTTGATAAATCTGCACTTTACTTCAACCCCATCTAACACTTCTGGGATGATCTGCAAAGCCGACTACAATGTTGTTACCCAACATCAGATTGTTTTTGCTTTTTGCTTCTCAAACTGCCCGTTTTTTTTTTGTTTCTCTCTATGCTGTTCTTTTCTCTCTCCACTCTCACCTCTCCTCGACCAGTCGAGGGAGATGGCCGCCCACCTCTGAGCCTGGTTCTGCCCGAAGTTTCTTCCTGTTAAAAGGGACTTTTTATTCCCGCCTGTCGCTCGTGTGGTGATCGTTGAATTGTTGGTTTTCTCTCGGTGTTGCAAGGTCCTGTCCTGACGATGTCAAGTGCCCTGAGATGATGTGTTGTGATTGGGCGCTATATAAAAAGATAAAAACAAAAAACGAATTTGAAACAGCGATGGACCTCAGTAATGCTCTTGTGGCTGAAAACCTGACACAAGAAGAGTGAAAGCTGGTTTTGGAACGACATGCCCAACAAGCCGAGCTCATGTAAGATGAACTGAGATGGTGGAAAACAGTCCCGTGGTCCCGAAGAATCAAAATTTTTAAATTAGTTTTGGAAATCATGGACACTGCGTCCTCTGGGCCAAAGAGGAGAGGGACCATCCAGACCCTGTCCCAATGTTTTTGAGATATGTTGCTGCCATCAAATTCAAAATGGGCACAAATCTTTTGTAAAACACCAACATGTCTCAATTTCAACATTTGATATGTTGTATTTGGTCTATTTGCAATTCAATATGGGTTTACATGATTTGAAAATCTTCACAATTCCAACTTTTTCAGAAACAGGGTTGTATTCTTGTTTTTCACAAATTATGAATGTGCATAATAGTGGCCGTTTTCATAAAATGAACTGTAATCAGTAACAATCCGAATTATTCACATTACAACACTATAATCGATACAAGAAATGAGTCAGAAATGAGCCATGAAGCTGCATACAAAGCAGTTCATCAGGTGTCATATGACCACAGCGTCTCGTGTGCCTGCCGTTACTCTGATCTCGTTCAGTTCAGTGGCATGCATGTGGCGCAGATCTTCAGCTGAGCCTCACAAATCGTCTGCTGCCACGTCAGTCAAGCCTTGTTTACAGATAGCCCACATCCTTTCCTTCCCGCCTGGCTGCCTCGCCGCGAAGTCGGTCGGGGATGTGTGATGTACATCATCGGTAATCAGATAAGTTGGGTACCATCCTCCTGCTTTCTCTCCAAAACAACATGTCCACTGAACTGAAAGCCAGAGTGCAACTGTCACATTAGCAGCCAGAGAGTACTCACTCTGCTGCTTGCCTGGTAAACAAACCCCGAAAGATGTTTTGCATGACAGGCAGACTGACGGCTCTTTCAGGCGAGTCCAGAGCGTCGCCCGAAAGAGCCGGCACCCTCTCCTTTCTGTTGTCAGTTAAAAGTCTTTAACCAATTAAAATGGCAGCGCAGGGCGCGTATTTGAATATGCATGACAGAATGTTGCATTTGTGACAAAAGGGGTTGAAACTACTAATTATGTGGTTAACAGTCGATCACTGAGCTGTTTTACCTTCTCTTTAATTTGCACATGAAATGTTCCCTCTCATGACGGCAACCTGCATTTTGATCTCACATCGCATTGTGCAGGCTTTCAAGTGTGCTGCTTTAATGAGGCATTTCATATTCACTGAAAGGGATTCTGTCAAAGAATTGTGATAAAACCTCCCCGATCCCAACTAACTGTTGTTTGTCACTTTTTATAATGAGCCACGGCCTCGTTATATTTCCTCCTCCTGCAGATCATAATGGAGTCGTCACAGTTTTTCACCTCCCCATAGCTATGTCCTCCTGTGGAGGCAGCACTAGGTGCTTACATTTACCACTTGATGAGTTTTGCTCTGAGCACTCTGGCAAAGTTGGACAATTATTTTCAGGGTAACGAATGCGATGGAAACGGCCAATTATGGGATGTGATTTATTAAAATGCTAAAAAGCAGTGTCTGTGATGATGTTGGAAATGCCATTAGGCCAAATAGGAAATGTTTATGAATAACTGACTAATGCGGTTGAGGTCATTAAAATAGTTTGTGATCATCGAACAATCCACCACATTAATGTAGAATATTTAATTCATTCTACCAACTTTATGAGACGACGACCGATCAGCTTCACCACAAAGTATTGACACAGTGTGAGTTCCTCCACCGCAGGGCATCCCTTATCCCAGCTGGGATTCAAACAACCATCTTTTCTGTTTGTGAGGTACGGAGGAAAAAAAAATCCAGTCAGACCCGGCGCCGCTTGCCAAAAACACTGCTCAACCAAAGTCATTTGCAGCAAAGTCCATTATCATCATCACTTGTGGTGATGAATTCCCTGTGATGGTGGCAGGCCCGCAGCAGCCTCCACTCATAATGACATTCTGCTCTTGTTGGCAGTCACTCCCCGTCAGATGGCTCATTCCCAACAGCCAGTGTGTCAGACAGAGCACACACACACACACACACACACACACACACACACACACACACACACACACACACACACACACACACACACACACACACACACACACACACACACACACAACACTGGGCCGAGTCTGAACGCCAAAAACAGGGGGACAACAGGAGCGAGGCTTGAAAGGCAGACTTCATTTGTGGGAAGGCCACAGTGTTCGGTCTGCTCAGCATGTTACTTCTAATGTAATCGTCTGTGACGTTCTGATAGAAATATGTTCAGTTACGCTGCTCTTCGTGTCTTTTAAGCTTTTACACTTCCTGGTCACATGAATGCAGATATTTCCAGGGAAAAGTCTTATGTTACACAGGAAGCGACACAAATCATTCGCTTTGAGTTAAGTGACAATCCAGGCAGGTTGAATGAGCAGCAAAAGCCAACTAGATAAATAAAAGGGCATCAGCTGGAAGAATTGTGACTTTAAAAGCAGAATAGGAAAATAAATAACTAAAGTATCATCCGGACTGTGAACAGTTTAATAAAACTACAAAAAAAAAAAACAGAATATAAACCTTAATGTTACTAATTACTACATAAAAACAGTGACACTGAAGTTCCCTTCAGCTGGATAGTTTCAGTCTCCAATTGTAATGATGGATTGACAGTTATTGGACTGTAACTTTAGCTGGCAGTGGATGTGTGACCACTGTGGTGCATCGAATGCAGCAATGTTATTCCAATCTTCCTTATTGATAGTTATTGTGTGTGTGTGTGTGTGTGTGTGTGTGTGTGTGTGTGTGTGTGTGTGTGTGTGTGTGTGTGTGTGTGTGTGTGTGTGTGTGTGTGTGTGTGTGTGTGTGTGTGTGTGTGTGTGTGTGTGTGATTAAATGAATATGTGGTTCTACGATAAAGCAGAAATAAAAGGCAAACATCAGCCCACCGTGGTAAGACTAGATGAAAATCGTGGGCAGGGCTACTGCTAACAACGACTGATAGGATGCTTCATAACTCTGTAGTATAAGTTAAACGATAAACTGCTCACCATCCACTCAGAGTCATTACAGGGCGACATAATAGTTAGCTACAGATTACTATCACTGCAGAGCTCTTCAGAAATAACCGTGGCTTTGATTAACCAATGCTTTATAAGCATTAGCATACTGCTAGCGGATTTTATGCTCATATATTGGAACTCATATCCAAACATGTTTAACAAAAATACACTTGAAGCACATATTGAACCCTCCTTCACCCACCTACCACATGCATTACAAGCAAGGGGTGGATCTGACCGATCTGATCTGAAACCTGACGATACTACGTCCCGCCCACCGATAGCTGTAACCTGACTGCACCACAGGCCTGTCAATCAAACAGACACGCCCCCAAAAACAGGTCTTCTTGAATCTTCTTTTCTAATGAATGAGGGATTATTTTCAGATGGACCTCCAGAAAACTAATAAGAAGGAGTGACTTTAGCTAACAACACCGAGATAACTGATGGACACATTTTATTCACTTTGGATTTGATGAGAGAAGTTGAATGGGAGTCTATGGAGCCGGAGGCTTTTTGGAGCCGACCTCTAGTGGCACTCGCTGGTATTGCAGCTGAAGACACTTCTGGATCGGAACCTTTTTACAGACCTGAAGCTACGAACTCTTTTATATCCAGTCTGTGCTGAGACCCAGATATTTGTGTGGTACATTTGGAGTGTGGTGAAACCAGGCTACATGGGAACTAAAGGTTGAGGAAATCATGTGGTCAAATAAAATATGGTTAAGGTACAATTAAGGAAAGATTACTAGTTAGTGTCGTTGACTAATACAATGAGAACTACAGCCCACTGCAGTAAATTGAATGATGTATTGTAGCTTTAACCAACAGTTCCAGATAAATTTAGTAGCTGACATCCATGTTTTATTGGCCAAAACGTTTCTCCTACATATTCAATATCCGATCTTAAAGGGACAAGCAAATATAGATAAGATAAAATACGTATTTAGCACTGGAGGATGACTGCGACAGATAACATAAACTCAGATGTGGATGGTTCATTGATGGGTATTTGACAATCCGAACCATAAAGACAATCGCAGTGGTTCTGAGGTTATGAAGTGAAAGGCAGAACCGGTGATGAGCTCCCCTGATTTCACTGCTGGAATAAATTAAGGTTGATGCCCCATGAAGAGAAATGTAAGAGGAGCTGCAAAGCCAATAATATTTAAAGCACCAGGTTCCTAAGTCATCAGTTCAGCGATAAAACAGCCCTCCGGTCTCAGTGAGTCGGTAACAACATCTCTGAGGTCAGACGAGTCTCTTCAAGACTAGTAAATAGAGTGATAGGTCCAAGGAATGTCAACACATGATCCTGTAAGTAAACACAGTCTAACCCTGCAATGCTTCTCTTTTACATAAAGTTATAGATAATGTTGTTGTATTTTGGACACCAGAAACCTAAAAACTCTTCTCTTCTTTAAAGTCACAATAAATCCAATGGAATCAAATTTTTATTTTCAGAATATCTTCTTTCTGCATCTTTGTACCTAACTAATGTTCCTTAATAGATTTAGGTTTAAAAAAGTAAATAAATGATGTATTTCGGCTCCTTTGTGCAGAGAAACTGAACAACAAGATACGAGACGCTAACTTCTTATCAACTTATGAGATTTCTATGTCTGACATATTAGCAAACAGTTATCTCAACTTATTTAGCTTGCTCCAGTTTGGTCTCCAAAAAAAACTAGAAATATTCAAAAATATCCGTCTCTTAAGCCGTCACATGTTCCCTTCATTTCACCAACTCTTCACTAACTTTATCTGCCTGCACTCAGTGGATTCATCCGAGATTGTTTTTGAAGACTGAGCGATGGGATGAATGTGCTGTAAAACGATGACACAAAGAAGAAGACTAAAAAGCTTTGCAGAGCGGCAACTCATCCATAAAACCTGAATAAGATCCGGACTAAAAGTCTACGTGTGCACAAAAGCCGAAAAATGGCGCTGTAAAAATATTCAGATTTATTAAAACGGTAACCAACCATAAAAGTTCATCATCATAATCAGCCTCATGTTCCGCCTTTTACACGCCACATTCAACCAAAAGTGTTCAATGCAAAGCCCCCTAATGAAGGTTAATGCTGAAAGGATCCACGTGGCTCAGAGAGGAGAACCCGGAAAAGGAATTATTCCTAGAAATCGAGGTGTTTGTGGACGAGGTGGAGGATACGAAGCTCATATTGTTTGGATTTCACAGCTGTGGGACACAAACTAAAGAAAATTCAGCGCGTGCCAGCGTGTTGCTGCGTTTCCATTACGCTGCTCTCTGTACACCTGACAGTGCAGTCCTGTTCACTGAAGCACTTTTACATAAAACTATGCAGAAAAACATATTAAAAACTGATGCTCTGTTCTGCATTTCTTTGATGTTATTTGTTGTCTTGGATTTCTACAACCGATGCTGATATTAAGTTTACAATGTTAATGCAGTGAAAAGCACAAATTACACGACTAGTTTGAAAGTTAGTGATACAACGGATCGATATAACGTGATAAGAAGTGAAATCAAGTGTGTGAGGTATAGTTATATTTATGATGATGACACATTTCATTTCTACAGTCTGGCTTCAGTTCACCACTTCACCATCCGTGTCACCAAAACGTTAGAGTTTGCACACAGGTGTGCAGGGGGAGGAGCTTACGCGTCGTTCAGGTTATAAATGACGTTTCAGCACATTCAGTCAGACTTCTGTGAGTTTGTCGTCATCGGCAATACCGTTCCTGTCACACGTCGTCATTTGTTTCCCTCACAGTAGGACAAATAATTATTGGTGGGTACAAATTTGAAATGCCTTCATTATATCATGTCAAGAATAAAATGTATCTTCCCCACCTTCCTCGGAGTGATAATGAAAGATTACTGACACGATAAAAACCTGGGAGGTGCAGAGGAAGATGGCTGAAGGTGACTCGAAGCCCGAGCTTATCGGGGGATTCGGTAAACAAGAGGCCTGGCAGGCGCAGCGCTCGGCTGTTGACAACTGGTGATGGTGACCAGGTGGGAGATGTTATCCTAACAGTCTGGAACTCTTGTGAATTATTTGCTGATAGATATAAACAGCTGTTATTCTTGGTAATGGAAAGCAATTAGAAACATCTGCATACTTGGCTGTGAGCGATGCGTCCAAATGGCGGCCGTGGCTCCCAGGTGCCGCTGGGAAATAATTACATCATCAGGACGGGGGCTGGGGCTGGAGGACTGCTAGTGATCTGTGAAGAGCAAGGACGACAGCCCAAACAGGGACACACACTATTTCTAGTCAGATGTGTACATTTCTACCAATGTTTTCTTTTATCCTCCTTCTAATCCTTGAACTATTTCATCTATCCTTTAGTGGCACTGGTTGGATATATCATTAAAGTTGTTTCTCCCAAAACCTGACACCACGCAGACATCACAGCATCAGCAGCCCAAAAACAGCTCCACCTGGCAGATGTGAGCGTTTTAGGCACATAAACGGATGTTTTATTCATGTATACAGTCTCAAATAGTAGAAGACCATTATCTGGGACACCTCAAGTCAGGTGATCTACGCCACCTTCCACAAAATGTTGTACACACACACTCATCCTCTTTGTAACAATTACAAAGCGGAGAAGAGAGAGTCCACCTTTATTGTGTTGTAAATGATGAAGGTCTCCAAATTCACTTTGATTCATGAAGCTGTTTTGCTGTACGAGGCGATTTGTGAATGACAGCAAGGTGTGATTGGTTGGATCCTACGTGTTGTCTCCCAAATCTCTTGGCCAAGTTATGTGAAAAATCTGTGACTGCAAAACTTAAACTTTGAGGTGTCCCTCCTCGAGGGAACTCAGGAGATTTAAATGTGGTGCAGAGGCAGAGAAAAAGGTGATGGTGATAAAGGTGATGAGGAGTTGTTTTACACTCAAATGGAAAAAGGTTGCACCTTTACATCATTTATTATCATTCTCTAAAATTCACTTTGTGTTGCATTTGAACGCAACAACATCACAGGCCGAAGTATGATGAACAACACATGGTGGAGGTTGAGGTCAGTGAACCTGAAGGCAACCGAGGGCTGAAACCAGGCGAGAGAGAGCGGTGGTGTGGCTGCCATCAGGGTGGACGGAGGTGTGCTGACCGGAGCCGTGTAAAGTGTGGATGCAGCTGCACATCTATACTATGACCCGCATTCTGAGATTCAAATAAACTCAGCGTTCCTTTGAACAAAGCAGGATTATTGAATTTCTTTTGTCACGAATGAGCTAGGATTTGTTCCGAGGAGATCGTAGAGGAGTTTCTGATTTCTTCAACCGTCTGTGAGGAATAAAGTAGGAAACTGACTCTTCAATCATCTCATAAAATGTGTAGAAATTACCAATGTGTATGCAAATTTACAAATGATATTTTAAGGTGTATTATAGATGCACCTAATTTATGTACTGGTGCACTTAAATGAAAAAGTTATTTCTGGAGCTCTGTAATAAATCAATTAATTAGTATTCTAAATTAATTTTACAAAGTATATCGGTAATACAGAACCTTCAGTCCAGGCCTCAGCGGGTTGGAGCTGTTTTACTGGCATGTGGAGTACCAACACTACATTAGGAGCGGTGGTCATAGTGTTTTGGCTGATCAGTGCACACGATAAGATAATCCAGCCTCTAAAGTGTTTGTGAAATAAAAAAAATTGGCAGAAGTGCCCGATTCAAACATATTATTCAGTGACGAGATGAAGTTGGACAGCATTGGCACTGTCAGCAGGACAGGTGCAACCTGACAAACCTGATCAACATTTCTCATTATCGCAGAGCATCTGCAGCCACAGCATCTCCACTTTTCAGTGTTTCAGTAGATTCAGCCATAAAGAAAAACACAATCACATCTGAATTTAAAAAGTTATAAATATCAGCCCTGAAGACATGAAGAATTCAATATCCCATCACTTGTATAATTGTCCTCTCACCAAATGTCTGGAACTCTGACTGCTTTGGACAGACGTACAAGTACATGAACACACTTATAAACACCCACAGATGAAGACAGCAGACATTTGTTATGGTGATAATTAATTCGGTTTTCCCACATAAAAGATCTGTCTCTCTCTCTGACATTTTCTTTCGTCTGAATTCACTCTGTTCTTCAACTCTCTCACAAAAACTGCTCTTCATATTTTTTGTGCCTGATAATGATGATTTTGTTGCTATCAGAGATTTATTCTCAGCCAAGTATTCTTGCTCGTCCCACTTGTAGTTCACATCCTACACATGCTGCTTTTTAACAGTAAAAAACAACACAACTGAAAACTTTTTGTCTGTATTTATCTATTTTTTTTCTTTACTACATTAAAAGAAGATAATAAAGTGCTAAACTGAAAAAAGGTAGTCTTGGAAATACTGTCGTCAGCCCCTCGAGGAAATCGTGATCCTGCAAATGCAATAATCTACGCAAATTTAAGCATTTAAAAAAAATTAAAAAATTGCTGCAACTTTTCTGCAAAAAATGTTGTGCTGAAAGTATTACACCATAAAGTCTACATAGCCTTTTTTTTCTTGAACGCAAGTTTTTCTAATTCCTGCAAATTTACATAAAAAAACTGACTTCAAACTTCATTGACTTTCAATTACATTGTCATTTTTGAGAAAATTCAACCACAAAATCTAAAAAATTCGATCACAATAATCACAGAAAAACTCGTGGAGGGACTGAGTAGTCAAACACACAGCAGCATAGTACATCTGGAAACCAAACACCAGCCAGATTCATTTGACATTTGCGTTTTGAGACAGTTTTAATCTGGTCTTTATCCAGAGAGAGTGTCTGTCACTCAAAGGGCAGATCTCAGACAGCATATTGCTGAAGGATCAGAAAATACCTTTCTCCTTATGGAGGATTAATAAACATTTTCTATTATTGTTCTTTACAGTACGAAAATGTACTTCTCCTTTTTCAGTGTTGTCTCCGACTCATACTCACTGAGCCCTTTACTGGAAATGTCCTATTGATATGCAGTCAGTCACGCCTCAGTGTGCGTCCCTCTAATTGTGTTGTGTATGGAGCCGCTGACCTTCTGCACCAACCTCCTTCTGTCTCTGAACAACACCGAGGCTGCGAGAGCCCCGACTGTGCGCTGCCTCTGAATTTACCCCTGCTAAAGCATGACTGTGACTCTCCACATACATCAACGTACAGGCCCCTACTGAGCGTGCTCATCAGCTGTAAATACCAGCAGTCTGCGCTGCCGCGGTGAAACGAGCAGTCTGGGGGATCTGAGCATGTTGTGAGGTGGCAGGTTGGGCCGGATTGTTTAGCAGTGTGTCCTGGAAGCAGAAGGTCACGAGCCTGATCGGCTCTGCAGGCAATGAGTCCTGACGAGGTGTCCTTGAGAGACACCCTGACCCCTGATGGGCAACAAGACTTCCTGCACAACACCAATATGTGGCTACAGTTAGAAATTTAAACATCATTTATAGACAACATTTGCAAATATATTTTGTTTAAAAATGCAATTACGTGTTTTTTTTCGGTCAATAAATCAGTTAACGTACTCAAGCAATATTACACGAGAGGGAGAGTGATGCAGTCGTTTGAAGACTTTCTCCCAATAATGATGTTAAAACACAACCCTGAATATAATATTGTGATTATACAACAAACATGTAATCTAAATGTTTTCATATTGTGGAGCAATTCACTCAAAATATCAAACTTTTTGTTTGTATGATCTCCGTTTCCATGGCAACACACGGGGTAAGACTAACAACTGGAAAACAATCAGTCGCCTCAGCAGACTCTTATGTAACGTATGTAATGTTTCCTACTCCAGGAAGTAGTCCGACCCTTAGCAACCACCTAGCAACAGAGGATTTCTAGTCTCCAACTGAATAAATACAGAAAAATAGAAACACTAAACTGATCAGCTAGTTCAGTCTGGTTGGAACAAAGATATCTGATGAACAAAGATATCTGATGAACAAAGATATCCATGTTCTCATGTGTTTTTAACATTTTAGCTCCGTGTCGTGTGTTCAAACCAAACCGGTCCAGCTAGCCGCCGCTAGGATTGTATTTAAAACTGTACATTGTTTTCTCGTTTTGTCCGATTCCCAGTTGCTGTGAAAACTTTAAAGTGAAACAGCTGCAGGATAAATATGGAGTTTGGATAAAAGTTGGACTAAAATGAAATTCAAAGATTGTGATATGTTTTACAACTTGCATGTTATTGCGCATCATTTATATGCTTGACGTATTCCTAGGTGAGTACTAAGTTTCACAATACTGGCTCAGATTGTGAAATGCCTTCGTGGTCTCTTCTTTTCTATTGGCCTGTGTCTACATCATGTGACCGTCCGACTCCTCCTCAGGACCCAAACGAAGGCATCTCACGTTTTTAACGGCTGATATTATAAAGATAATACATTTTGTGCCGTGGACCAATGTTGTAAATATGAAACTAATACTATCTACTTTGTCCCTGTTACTGATACTTCATACACATTATATGATATTAGATGGTTAATAGTGCAGCATCAGTGTGTCTGCAGCAGGTTACTGTTGGTGCTGCTAATAAATAAAATAAATAATAAATGTGAGGGAACGTCAGATGATTACTGGGAGAGAAAAGAAGATAAAACAAAGTTCTGATTCGCAAATCAGTTTGTCACTTTCTGCATTTTTTTCCTCTAATCGTAGATTTTTGCTGTGATTTTGGATCATTTGAAGATTTATTAAAATTAAACTATGTGAGAAGTTTAAAGGGAAAAATCCCTGTGGGGTGGAGCTGTTAACAACATCTAAACTGGGAGGTGACTACACACTGCTTTATGGGAAGACAATGGAAATCATTGATTCCATCTTGTTTTGTATTTTAAAAGCTTGTTAGATTATTTTATTCATTGTGTTGAATCTTCACCTGAAAGTAAAGCCGTGGAGTAAATGTAGTGGAGATGAAGTATAAAGTACCATTACATGGAAATACACGAAACTGTACATAAAGGAGTAAATTGTGCTCGGTAAGACGGATGTAAAACTGTAAGACTGGAGCCGGTGGATGAGCACTTATTGGAGTCATGAACAAGTTCATGTAGTTTATACACAAAACGCAGCAGGAGAAAATGACCAGGCTGTTGGGGAAACATCATTTTGATCGAGATCCACACAAAAACAACACAGCAAAAACAGCCGGGAAAAAAAAAAGTCCTTTCAGCTGCAGCAGACAGGAGATAGAAACAGCTCCAACACGAAACATTATGTTTGTGCCTTTGCTTCATCGGGTCTGTAATCCCTCGGGCAACAAACAGAAAATATCCGTCAGAGCGGATGAACCTGCGGGCCGTGAGCCGCGGCTGCTGCGGCTGGATATGTTGATGCTGGCTGGCGTACCTGTCACAGAAAGCTGCAAGCGCAGTTCAAAAACGAGGTGGCTGGTGTCACACGAGTCTGCTGAGCGAGTCGGTGACGAATATGAGCACGACGGCGCAGAGCACGACGAGTCTGGACCTGTCAGCACTTTCTCATCCTGACTTTTGTTTTCCCTGCTTAGAGTGTGTTTGGGGTTTTTTCACAGGAGGGCTGCTGAGTCCTACGAGTGTGTCCTATTGTCATCTATACTATGATCTTACGTTTTTTTTCATTAAATTTTATTGCCATCTTTCTTGCCAGGAACTTTTTTAGTGTCTTTATTGAGACCATTTTAGTGATCCGGCAAAGCAGTCATATTAGATTTAATGTCCAATTTATGTTGAAGATTATTAACCTCAAAAGACCTACATTAGATAGCAAATCACTCAAAGTATTGAACGTACATTAGTTGTATCATTATTGTGCTTCATCAGTTGGCCTATTAAATGGGAAGAAAGGCAGCTTTATTTAAATAAAAGGTAAACACTTCCAAATGCCATCGATAGACAAACTTTCTCGACTTGCAATTTTTTCTAATTCCTGCAATTTCACGCGAAAAACTCACTTAAAACTCTGCAAGTTACATCGCAATTTTTGAAAAAAATCCACCGCAAAATCAAATATTTTTGATCACAATAATCACAGAAACACTTTGTGGAAATCCTGAAGGAACTGAATCATGTGTGCTGAATCAAGTTACCGTTAGTCACAGACCTCTTCCGGTCAGAACCAAACATTTGACTAACCACTCCACACCGAGCACTGGCACTGAACATGTTGAGTATTGCACCAAAGGGAAGGCTCCACTGGTGTTTTGACTATCAGAGGAGTTTCAGGTCAACCGACGCAGCGTTAACAAGCAGCTCGAGCCGTCCCAGTGGAACCAATAGAAAAGCACAATCCATCCTACCCCGGTGTTCATACCGGTGTACCCTTTGTTCAGGTTAAGCCGCTCACTACTTCTGTGAAACCATCGTACACGCTGAATATTGTGATTCTGATAGAACTGGGACTGGTACAGTCTGTTCATCTATTCATAGAGACGGTGGTGTCCTCATACAAGTCAACTACATGATCAGATATACTTCTGTAAAGGCTTTTCATTCAGACTGACCCGGTGATCTGGGTTGATGAAAAACAATAATAATAATTGGTGTATGGAAGGAGAGTACAGCACATCGCTGTGGATGAAACCAAAGTACTTTCCTCCTCCCAGATGGTCCGTTCAGCCTTTTAATAATGAAATCTGCTTTTGTGTTATTTAAAAAATTACAATAACCTTTCTGCTAATCCCCCGATTTACGACCCGTACACCTGGATTTCTGCGATGCACGTACGTCTGAAATCCCCTCGGCTCTTGATAACATATTAGGATTATATCTCGGATATGGTTCTTTAATAAATAGTTTAGATAAGCATATCTGTTTAATTTTATCCACCCGCCCTTCCTGCATGTAGGATTACAGTGAAAGGGTTGGTTTTGTTGAGCGCGTGTGCTGCAGTCTGCAGGCAGAACATGCAAACATCTGTACAACAATTCATCAGAAAGAATTATGTATGGCAGACCGGAGGGCTCTAAGCTGTGTGTATTTCAACATGTCGGTGTCCTCATTGAGAGACTCACTCACGACTCAGCCACATCATAAATAATGGAAGCAGAATGAATTGGTTTATGCTGTGAGCATATGTTTAATGTATTGATGGCATACCGTTGGTGAGCGGTTGCTCTGTACTGGACTGAACATGTGTACTGCAGCTTTACGTTTGATAAATGGTCTCAGTCTGAATTTATAGGTTTTGGATTTAGCTTTATATTAATGTATACAAATCTATGAAACAAAATATATGAATGACCAAATAAGAAAATGTAATGAACCAGGATGAAAACAAGTGACTTGTGGAAAAGCAACAACAACAAAAAAAGAGTACTTTGCTTACATTATGTGGCCTTACATGGACACTGTTTTTTCAGGGTTAACCTAAACCTCTTGTTAAAGGTCTTACATTTTTTAGTTAAAGCACACAAGTGTGTGTTCAACAATGTAGCAGCAGTTTGAGAAAAGTCATCTCGGTTTCAGTACGACAGCTTCATGTGTGAAAAGCTAAGACCATAAAACAATGTTATGGACAGTTAGACGTAGAAGAACTTGCATTCACCCGTAACCTCAACCAAACCACCCGCCTTTGGGATTATCTGCAATACCACCACTGATGTCTCTTCAGGGCAGGATTCAAAAACAGAATCTCAGATTGTGATCCATCAGACCTCAGGACAGTTTTCCACTTCACCTCAGTCCATCTTCAATGATCTCGGTCCAGAGAAGGCGGCGGTGTTTCTGGATCATGTTTCTATCTGGTTTCTTCTTTGGAGAGTTTTAACCTGCATTTGTGGACGCAGCGATGAACTGTGTTCACAGACGATGGTTTTCACAAGTGTTCCTGAGCCCATGCAGTGATTTCCACTCCAGAATTGTGTCTGTTTTTAATGTTGTGCCTTTTGACGCTTTTAAGACAGCAACTTAAACGCATTTATGAAGAAACTGCAAATCACTGCTGCACAGTGCTCTTTAATATTATGTTAATTGATACTGAGGGATGAAACCCTTTAGCCAGACAAGAACTTGATGGAACATTCCTAAAAACTCCTGACGAATTCAATGGTCTCATTTTTCCAGAGTCAAAATTAGACATTAACTCTGGCCTCCGACACCTTTAGGATGAGAACTGTTACCAAGCTCATAATGGCATGACGGAGTTGCTGAACACATCAAGTATCTAACTGGAGTATCAACACCGACACTGTGAACAAGAAGGGGATGAACAGATTTTAAGTTAAGTTACTCCTTGTTTCTTGGCAGCTACAGACAAACTGTTTATGTGACCATATATTTTTTTTTAAAGTCTTCCATTTTACTCACCCTGTGATAGACATAGGCTTACAGAATAAGTGGTAAGAACATATAATATGTAAATATTCATGTATATATTTATGTCCCATCACAAACACTGAGCCCAGCCCTGGAAAAAGTAGATTCTATAAAAAAAGAATAATGATAATTCCTGTACATGTAGTTAAAAGCTGGAAATCTTCTGCCAGTCTGTGGAGGTGCTCGTGGGGAGCGGCCTCAGTGCCAGAGATGCCAGTAGGATCAATACACTCATTCACAAGGCCCGAACTATCATCGGTAAGAACCGAGACACATATGAGTGAACGAGGAGGTCATCGGACAAACTGTGTCCATAACGGACAACCCACACCGCCCCACAACTATCCCACTATTTATCTGTCTGTGTAAAAGTCACATGTGGTCATGAACACCCAGCAGCCCAGTCTTCACACTTCCTCCTATACAACCTTCCTCGCTACGTAAGGAGCGCTGCTAGCTGAGTTGGCACTGGACGCTGACATCAGGTGAAAATCATGTGATGCCGAACAGTTCAACTGAGATTCTTTGGGACACGAAACAGGAGGCTAACATCAAGACACGAGTGGTTTCTGAAAGAAAGGACACGTTTTGGGATTTAAGATTTAATGTTTGTCAGCCTAAAGTTCAGGTTTTTAATGGTTATTTTTGCCACCCGTGTATTTTTAGCATCAGTGATAAGCAGCTGCAAAATGAGCAGTTTTATTGTCACCGTAGTCTTTCATGGTCAACAGAAGAAAAAAAAAAAAAGGTGACAGACCTTTAGATTATGCATGCTGCATTTGACCATGAGGTCTGAATTTTCTAGGCCAAACACCCCGCTCTCTGTGGGTCGCGACCCCCTCCACCCCCTGCTTTGCTTCTTTACCTTGCGTGCTGGGGTAAATACCTCCGCACCTGCATGTTGCACTGATTTCACCCAGCCCCGGCAGATGGTCCTCACCCTTCACTGAGCACACTCTCTGGCACCCGGGACGCTGGGGAAATCCTTCCGTGCTCTTGCCACTCTGTCAAAGAGCAAATGTGTATATAATAAACACAGATGCAGCGGCGTGTGTGCAGGCAGGCGTGTCGGTGAGCGTGCACGTAAATGCAACAACGAGTGGGTGCGAGAATACGAACAGGCTCCTTCAGCATATAAACACAAACTCACTGATGTGTGGGGAAAAAAGATAACAAATGAGGAACGACTAAAATGAATGTACAGAGGAGGGTTGTGGAGTCTTGACAACATGGTTACGCACAAGATTGTTTTACACACTCATTCATACACACAAACAAGTGAGGACAAGTGTGTGTGTGTTTATATATGAATATATATGCACCTTTTGTGCAAAGTTGCAATACAAGGTGCTTCACAATAACAAAAAAAAGGGTTTTTCAGAACAGATAAAAGAAAGGAAGACAATTTGAAAAAGTGATATAAAATAAGTGACATGTCAGAGAAGAATAAGAGAAATATAGAACATAGTATAACATATGTAAAATAGATTATACAACCAGTAGCTCCGCCCCAGAGATCTGATTGGTCAACTGAACATCTGGAACAAATCACCATGACATCACATCCTGCTCATCACTAGAAATATCCCTCCACCTCCTCAATGAGAAAATAGAATTAGAATAGAATATTATATAACATGTAATATAATGTAGTTTCTACTTGTTCTAGTTCTATTAAATGACCCATTTGGTGAAGTCGGGTCTCTTTTGGTCCTTTTTGGTCGCTCCGAGCACCCGTACCGTAACACCACGGATAGTCACGCACTTACAATCCTAGAGGAGGCTAGCTGGACCGGTTTGGTTTGAACACATGACACGGAGCTAAAATGTTAAAAACACATGAGAACATGGATATCTTTGTTCATCAGATATCTTTGTTCATCAGATATCTTTGTTCATCAGATATCTTTGTTCATCAGATATCTTTGTTCATCAGATATCTTTGTTCATCAGATATCTTTGTTCATCAGATATCTTTGTTCATCAGATATCTTTGTTCCAACCAGACTGAACTAGCTGATCAGTTTAGTGTTTCTATTTTTCTGTATTTATTCAGTTGGAGACTAGAAATCCTCTGTTGCTAGGTGGTTGCTAAGGGTCCGACTACTTCCTGGAGTAGTAAACATTACATACGTTACATAAGAGTCTGCTGAGATGACTGATTGTTTTCCAGTTCTTAGTCACAGCCCATGTGTTGTCATGGAAACCGAGATTACACCAACAAAATGTTTTATATTTTTAGAGTGAATTGCTCCACAATATGAAAACATTTAGATTACATGCTTTATTTAGATGGCAATTTACTGTATAATCACTATATTACACTAGAGGGTGTGTTTTAACGTGATTATTGACACGACAGTGATGCTTATGGAGCATCTTGTCGTACCAATAATGACGTTAAAGCACCCCGTCTCGTGTAATATTGCTTAATTCCCAAAAGATATGTTTTAAGATTTCTTTTAAAGGTGTTTAAAGGTTTTGAAGCCCTCAGCTCTACTGGCAGGCTGTTCCAGGGGACCGTACACCCTAAATGCTGCGTGTCCACGTGTCTTTGTCCTCACCCTGGGAACGAGTAAGAGGCCAGTGTCAGAGGATCTGAGTGATCTACAGGGAGCATAAATTAAAAGCATGTCTGACAGGTAATCTGGTGCAAGACTATTGAGAGATTTAAATAGCAATAAAAGGATCTTAAAATCGATCCTAGAAGCTGACAGGCAGCCAGTGAAGAGACTTCAGGACAGGTGAGATGTGAGCCCTCCGACGGCCATTTTGAATAATCTGTAGCTTCATAGCTTTTTTAGGAGGACCAGACAAGAGAGCGTTACAGTATTCGAGCCTGCTGGTGAGAAAAGCGTGAATACGTTTCTCAGTATCTGTCTGGGAGGAGAACGGTTGGATTTCAACAATATTTCTGAGGTGATAAAAAGCATTTTTTGTGATATTGCTGATGTGAGATTCAAAATTCAGATCCGAGTCCAAAAGCACACCAAGAATTTTTTTTGAAAGGCGCTTGGTATAAATCTACACAATTACTGTTTATTCTGTGATGAAAGTTGATTTTCCTTCACATAATGTGAACACATTGTGAGTGATATTTCAAGCACTTTCTTTTTAGAAGTGTTATTTAAAATAATTATTATTACTATGATTAACAGCTATGTGTATTTGCACTGTAAAATCAGCTATTACAGACAAAACGTTAGCTTCTGATAACAGAAAAATATAATTAAACACGGATTTGCTTGCGGCTCCAGAGATGAAGGCTGTGTAAAAAGATGCTGTTGTCGTCCCCTCACAAAGAATCAGGGAGAAAAGCAGCAGCCGCGCTCAGATTGGTTGTGATGAGGAGGAGATGTTCCTTCCTTGAGCTTAATGTGAAAATATGCCCCACAACCCGATGACTGCGTGCCTGGACGGACGCGACCGCAGGCGCATCCTATAGACAAACAAAGGCCTTATGGCGACTGTTTGCAGCGCTCCTCGCTGATTTAATTAAAGAAGCCTTCTGTGCTAGCAGTGCAGTACAAAGGAATGTTAATGATGGAATTAATGGCTGCTGTTTTCCACACTGAGCGCTGCACCAGCCGCACGCCGTCCGCCGAGTATCCCTGAGCTGAATTCCAGGCCGGGATGAGCTGCTTCATACGGACAAAGACTTCACTTCATATATATGTGCTGTCAAAGTGAGCAGCAGCAAATGCCTTTTGTTTTTAGCATTAATTAAAATCCCCGGCACACTAATGTGATCTATTGTCACTGCTGAGATGTATTTAACAAGTTGGAAATAAACAGCTTCTGTCAAGTGGAGAGAACGCTTCATCTGTTGTTGGAGGCGATCATTATGTTGCAGATTTAAGGCGGTATTCAGCTGATGCTTCTTCTAACGATGCTGTAATGACGTTAAAAAGTTATTCCAAGCTGATCATGAATCATCGACAAAGAAAACAACAAGTAACATGGAAATGACAGAAAAGTTTAGCGCCCGCCAACCGAGGAAGCATTTTCTGTGATATAAACAAAAAGCTTTGTCTCGTGGTGTTTTCAGAGTTGACAAGTGATGAATTAAATGGATTAATCTTGAAAAGATGCTTGTCAATTGCACAAAAAGAATAAATGAACATCTACATATAAATTTAGTCAAATGTAAATTAAAAAAAGAATAGAATTAAATAATTTGCAAATCCCATAAACCCATATTTAATTGAAAATAGACCAAAAACGACATCAAATGTTAAAATGGAGAAATTGTATTGTTTTAAGAAAATGATCTGCTTATTTTGAATTTGATGCCAGCAACACGTCTCAAAAAAGTTGGGACAGGGTCAACAACAAAAGACTGGAAAAGTTGTGTAAAGCAAAAAACACCTGGTGAAACATCTGACATCTAATCAGGTTACCTAGCAACCAGTCAGTAAGATGATTGGGTATAAAAGATGATTTCAGAGAGGCAGAGTCTCTCAGTAGTGAAGATGGGGAGAGGTTCACCACTCTGAAAGACTGTGTTGGAAAATAGTTCAACAATCTAAGAATAATGTTCCTCAATGTAAAACTACAAAGAATTAGTGGATTTCATCGTCTATGGTTCATAATATCATTACAAGACAACGTCACATTCAACAGCATGGCTCCGTAGTAGAAGAGTCCGAGTGATAAACTGGCCTCCTGCAGTACAGACCTGTCAATCATTGGAAAAAATTTGGCGCATTATTAAAATAAAAAATATGACAAAGGAGACCATGAACTATGTTGAGCAGCTGAAATCCAAAATCAGGCAATAATAGGACCACATTTCACTTTCAAAACTCCAGAAGCTGGTCTCCTCAGTTCCCAAATGTTTCCAGAGTGTTGTTAAAAGAAGAGGTGATGCAGCTCAGTGGTGAACATGATCCTGGAACAACTTATAGAGATGTGCAGATATTTTTTATAAAACAACAACATTTCTCAATTTCAACATTTGATATGTTGTTTTTAGTCTAACTGTAATAAAATATGGGTTCATGTGATTTTCAAAACATTGCTTTCTGTTTTTATTTACATTTTACACAGTGTCCCAACTTTTTTTTTCGGGAACGGGGTTGTAATAGGTGAATGTAAGTGAAACATATTTAATAACCATGAGGCCTGAACGTTCCCTCTAAACTGTCACTCTGAAACAGTGAAGCCGTTTCCCTCTAAGCACATTTAACCTTGGCCTGTCTGAGATATTTACACTCTGAGGGCTGCAGAACTTCTCTTCAGACCAGGTATCATTTTTGTTCAACCTTTTGGGATAGTAATGAAATTTTCCCACAATGTTTATTCAAGAACTTAAATGAATCGGAGGCGATAAATCCCGGCCGTGTGTCTGAAGCCCCCCGACACAGTCAAGGGAACCGGGTGATAAATCACGGAAAGAAAAGGAGCTGTGGCCTTATATTTCAAAGTTTAATCGTCACGCAAAGAATCACTCTCTCCTCGCAGACGACAGAGATACTCCGAGGTCCAGACCTTCACTCCTGTCCCGCATCAATCACACAGGGGCGTTTTTAATTTTCAGACTGTACATCTCTCTGTTGCTCAACATATAAAAGGTCAAGTTATTTTTTGACACTTACCAAAGCAGCTGTTTTTAACACAGAGCTCAACACAGAAGTGTTACAAAAAGACATTTATAATGTTTCATGTTGTGGACGTGATGAAAAGGTCGAGGGCATTCAGGTCCTTTATAAAACTGCACCTGTCATATATACTGTACATGCTGTTCATGGAGTCTAGACCAGGTTCAATGACGGAAACATCTTTACTCTCACGCTGCTCTCTGTTCTGTCTGAAGGGATGAAAAGGTTTCCAGAAAAACACCTGTGAAGCATTAAAACCTGATTAATGCTAATCAACAAAGTTATAATTAACACCGAACTTTATCTAATTACAGAAAATGTCTGAAGTGGAACATCCTGGAGTTGAAGAGTGAATGAGTTGGATGTTGGACGTTTATTTTCTAAGTTGTTCTACAGCTTGTGTTCAGAGAGACTCTTTGGTGGAATATTTCAGAGTTCATTCTCCAGAGAGACGTTCACATCAACTCGACTCCTGGTGTTTGCTGTGCAGCTTTGTTCTCCCAGCATGCTTTAGTTATTGCTTCATAACTTTTGGGAATATAGAAACCAAATTAAATCAGAATGACAGAAATTATATTCATTTTTGTTAAAACATGTCATTTTGAAACATTTCAACGAAGACTTAATGATACAGAAAATGGGGCTAAGATTCAAAACCACAAGTGTGTAAGGTATAGACAACTCTGTAATCATTTCTAACTAAAACCTTAATAGTGTGATGAGATTAATAATCAAATAATACATGTTTTTAAGTGTTGACTGTTAACACTGTGAAAGAGTTCACATTAAAACAACTCAAGATAAAAGTTCAATTTTACACTTAATGAGATTAATGTTTGAACTCCCAAAGAGTTCAGGTATTAAAACATCAACTCTACTGCTTTCTGCTACTGTTAGTCCTGGAGATAAAACATCCTCAAAACCCTCAAACCCTCAAAAGAATAATCCCATAGTTGAAGCACTATTAAGAACATTCAAACACAAACTAAAATCAGGTTTTGCTGCCACTGTTCAGAAGTTAATTTGGCACTAAACAACCTGCTAACATGTAAAAAAAAAAATCACCAGAAAACAATAAAGATGTTTCGTTCAGAAAGAAAAGAAAAATATTTAAGTGACAATATTAAAGGTGCTTGATGGTGTTTCAAACAAGCAAAGATGATTCATCAGTGTTATATGAGTGAACTGTTTTACTTGTTTATGTTATCACCCTTCCAGAAAGCATCCGCTTCATGTCAGACTCTTCTTTGCTTCACAATGAATAGCAGTGATTTATATGTATTTGATCCAAGCAGCCATTTTGTTTGCTGGTACATACAGTACTGTTTGTTTTAAACTGTCTGTTTGAACATTAGTGTCATTAACAGAAACTGTGTGAATACAGCATCATTATGTTGCTTTATATTATGTCAGGAGTTTTTCCGCATATTCACATCGATGGTTTTAAATAAGATGACAAACACTTGTACACAGTTGGATTTGAAACTTAATATGGATTTTAACATAAAAATCCTTCCTGGTGCTGCTTAGATTTCTGCTCTGATTATAGCCCATGGTTTAATAATTATGCATCTGTAATGTTACACAAACAAGTCAATAATCTGACACTATTATACTGTACTTATACTGTATTTGCTTGTTTTAACATTTAGATGTTTTTTTGGTCAATGTGTATATTGAAAGGATTTTAGGGTCTCTTTGTCTCACTTGCCCTTCACTCTTAATATTTCAATTTCTGGAAGCTTTTCATTTAAATCTGTTCTCTGTGATATTTGTCCAATGTGGTCTTTAGATTGGATTATCCGGTTCACCATGCTTCTAGTCATGATGATTATGTTTTGTTTGGACGGTTCTGTCACTGCAGTGATGGAATTTGATTCATATTAAGAATTCAAGTTAATGTTTTATCACACACTACCTGACCTGATACCTGAGTGTCAAAGGTCAGCATATTATTGCAAGTCCCATGACCTCTGAATCAGTCCTGTTACTTAAAGGTTACCACAGTTAAACCTCTGATTGCAGCCCACATAATTAAAAGTGACTGAACGATGAAGGTGCATGAGATATTTAGACATTCAAAGAGAATAAACTAAAAATATCTACAGAATGTCAAAAAAATAGCTGAATGTCTTGGTTAAACCACAGACTGTATATAAAAGTGTCCATAGCTTCAGGTCTGTAAAATGGTTCCGATCCAGAAGTGTCTTCAGCTGCAATACCACTGAGTGCCACCAGAGGTCGGCTCCAAAAAGCCTCCGGCTCCATAGACTCCCATTCAACTTCTCTCATCAAATCCAAAGTGAATAAAATGTGTCCATCAGTTATCTCGGTGTTGTTAGCTAAAGTCACTCCTTCTTATTAGTTTTCTGGAGGTCCATCTGAAAATAATCCCTCATTCATTAGAAAAGAAGATTCAAGAAGACCTGTTTTTGGGGGCGTGTCTGTTTGATTGACAGGCCTGTGGTGCAGTCAGGTTACAGCTATCGGTGGGCGGGACGTAGTATCGTCAGGTTTCCGATCAGATAGGTCAGATCCACTTCTGGCTCCTCCCCCAGCTCGTCCAAATATGGTCATTTCCTGCTACCAAACCAACAGGTGACGTCACTGATGACACTTGGGCTAAACAGAAGCAGACTTAGCATTGGTGTTGCTGCTGTTGGAGAGAAACCGACTTTCAACTGTTCTTCGACTGAGTTTAAAGACTTTACGGTACCTGATCGGATTACAAATCTCGAATAGTATCACAACCATAAACACATACTGAGATAAGACATCTTTTAAACAACCTCGTATTCTTAGTCTGGCTTTTTATTCAATGACCTCTGTTTGGTGGATTTATTTTGAGCTCCCTTTCCATGATTCTTCCCCGTTTATATATTTCCTATTGTTCCTATTCTACTCCTATTGTTTCTTCTTCTCATTGTTATTATTAATTCTGAGATTTGTTTGCAGCAAACTTGCTCCAGATGGGAGTGAAAACAAAGAACAGCACGATGAGCGTTACATTAGTGGCTCAAAGTCTATGTTAGTTTCACACTCATGTTGACTTCCACATGACTCAGTGACAGTTAGAAGCTCGCTCACATCTCCGTGTTGCTGTACAGTAAAGGCTTTTTGCGTATTTCTCTGCACCCTGAAGATTATCCGAAGACATCTGTGCCGAAGTTCTGATCCCCTCGATGAGGATGATGCTGCAGTTTTGGGGCCAATAGATTAAAACCCTAAGCTATTGACCCATAACTAAAGTGATGTTTGAGCTCATAATCTTTTCATCTCGTGGTAAGTGAAACCCGCTTTGTTTGTTGGATTTTGACTGTCAGCAGACAATAGAGAGGATCATTTTAACAGGGCTGCATGCTGGGCATGAGGGGGCGGGGGTGGGGGGATTTTCACAGGATTGTATCCGTGAGTCTTGGCGTGTTTTTAGTAGTCCTAACGCTACTTTCACCACAACAAACTGAGCAAGTTGCTTCACATTTCAATTCTCCTCCAAAAAAAAGCCGAGAAGCATCTTCCCGTCCTCTGGGGCTTCTCCTCCTCGTGTCTGGCAGCGCGATTGTTCCGATACGGCGACGCAGAAAAGGGGAGGATGCATTTGGGATTCAGGCAATTTCATTACACCGAGTCAAGCTGTTTCAGTTCAGGATCCAGGCCTTTGTGCTCGTTGCCCAGCACGGAGAACTAGAAACGTGGCACAAACAACATTATGTGTTATAGCAACTTCGCGCCGGGCCTTGTGATATGTCCATCTGCCGTGACTAGTGGTGCAGACCGCGCTGATGTCCGCTCTGTCTGCGTTCCCTCGCCACCTCGCTGAAGCTCTGCAGGTTGCTCAACCACTCAGCCGAAGTCGCCCTCAATGAAAATTACTTTTGTTGTTTAAAAAAAAAGAGGATTTTCTCAGTGCGGTGTTGCTTTTGTGTGGAGAAGTTTTCCTTGGCAGCGTCTCACCTCCGGCGAGCTTTAACGGCTGCATGATAATATCAGTAATTACAACTTACTCTGCAGTGCATATTGTGTTCAATCTGCATGAACCGCTCACTAATGTAAGGCTGCATGACAGGACATGTAGGTACAGATGGTACGTTTTGGACAGGAAGTTAGCAGACATTAAAAAAATTGGAATAACATTTCTTATCAGCTGGACTTTTATCAACTGATTTGTTCAAATAGATTTGTTTTCTTTTTGCCTTCACAATGAAGATTAAAAAAAGAGATGTGACTGCAGTGTTTCCTTTACATGCATCTAACTGCTGAAACACTTTCTGTTAATTAAGTAGAGCATGAAGCTCCTGTCGTCTCTTTAAAAATGTGCGTTATATTATTTTGCGCTAGAGATTCGTAATATCCAGGTGACAGACTGAAGAGAATAACAATTCTTTGAAACATATTTCATAACTTCAGCCGTATTCAGTGTCACTCACACATCGATGAACTCCTGTTGGTTATACCCCCCCACCCTCACACACACACACACACACACACACACACACACACACACACACACACACAAAAATCCTCCAAATAAAGTAAAAGGACATGATCCTAAACTACAGTGTTGGAGTAAAACCAAACCAACATGAGATCATTGATGTGTGAATTGATGAAAGTTAATTCTGGAAAAAAGGAGAGTTAAGAATGAAGAACTGGGAGAATGATTGACAGCTGATGGATGTGAATGGTCACCCGGTGGGAAAAGTTGTGGTCAAATCATGTTTGAATTTTTAGATTTGACTGTTTATGGGTGGTTGTTGATACACGTTTTTGTACAATAAATGTCAATGGTTTTGAGTGCAAAACAACCTGTTTTTGAACATGTGTTAACTTAAATTTTTCACGTGCACACGTGCTTCACCTCCGCTGTGACGACTCCATCCTGGGGAAACACTGCATGACCTGTTTCCAGTCAACAACAAATATGAAGTTTGCTGCTAATGGGAAAATGTGATATCGCTGTATGAGCCAAAATCCGACCACCAGAATGCAACGACTGCTCAAAACCAAGCAAACAGCAGACGGACCCTCGTCTCAGGATCTCCAGCTCGTCACCTTCCTGCTGCCCCTCTGATCCCATTTCATGTTGTTCCTCAAGATTACAACACCAAAGACTACACACAGCATATTGACACACTTTAAAAGAGATGCTCAGATGCTTGATCCCCAAATCTGACAAAAATGTAATTCATATCATACATTTATCAGAGAGTGTTTTTTGGGATGGGAGGGGGGAGGAGGGTGAATTGATTGAGGTCGAGCTGCAGCATCTCACAGGCTAAGCTCACACTGCAACATATTGAGACACATTTTCATCCTGTGGATTATTCTTTCTTGGGGAGGGAGGGGCAGACGTTTGTGGGCAGATGATGCTGTGAAATATGAATAAACAAACATGTTGAGGATGATGGGGTGGGGGTCAGGGAGGAGAGGAGGGGAGTTGTCTGTGTGTGTGGGGGGAAAGAGTGCGTGGGGGTGGGAGGGGGAGTCCTGAAGAGCCTCCAGCTATCAGCAGAAAGTCAGTACACAAGTTTATGTCTCTATTAATAAAGGAAACATATTCAAGCCTCCAACACAGCGTCTGTTTTACAACTTGTTTTGTTTTATCTGATCAGATGAGGTGAAAATCAAAGTTTTCTACAATATGGCGGCATATGCATCATCAATAGGTGATTTCTGGCTGAGGCAACACAATAGTGTTATGACCAAGTATCAACCATCAGTGATGTCATCGTTGGTTTGTGAACGTTATGACTCCTCCAGTTCAGATTCTGTCCGTCACCATCTTTACTAGTTCGGAGCGGTTCGGAGCAGGAAGTGACCATATTTGGACGAGCTGGGGGAGGAGCCAGAGGTGGATCTGACCTATCTGATCGGAAACCTGACGATACTACGTCCCGCCCACCGATAGCTGTAACCTGACTGCACCGCAGGCCTGTCAATCAAACAGACACGCCCCCAAAAACAGGTCTTCTTGAATCTTCTTTTCTAATGAATGAGGGATTATTTTCAGATGGACCTCCAGAAAACTAATAAGAAGGAGTGACTTTAGCTAACAACACCGAGATAACTGATGGACACATTTTATTCACTTTGGATTTGATGAGAGAAGTTGAATGGGAGTCTATGGAGCCGGAGGCTTTTTGGAGCCGACCTCTAGTGGCACTCGCTGGTATTGCAGCTGAAGATACTTCTGCATCGGAACCATTTTACAGAGCCGGAATCTACTAACACGTTTATATCCAGCCTGTGAGTAACTCACTGGCCTTGTACTTCAGTGTTTGTGTCAATAACGAGACACCAGGACAGATGACGAAGAGCTAGGACGGGAGTTCTTGTGATAGTAAATACTTTAAACCAACTATTGTTGGGAATACACCATAAAATGTAAAATATAAACTTTGTCTGGTTACTGTGATGGAAAATGAGTCTCAACACCACAAGTCAAAGTGGCTAAAGACAGAACTGTGTCATCATATTACAACAGCATCAGGTAACCCAGAGCCAATCAGGTAATAACGACCGTCTTCCTCTCCCAGCTCTGAATCTATTGTGTCGCCAATGTCATCAATGGAAGGAGCTCGTTTCTGCTTTATGTTGGAGTAAGAGGGCAGCGAGGCACATTTCATCCGCCGCTGTAATGACATAAACATCAATCTGTCTGAACTGCTGCTTAAACGACTGTGTAACCTTTACAACACTGTTAAAGAAAGATGTATAATTTCTGCATAAAAAAAGAGAAGCCGTGGTGATAAAAAGAGGAATCTGGCTGATTCACTCTCACTTCGCCGGTCTTGCAGTCGTTTTTATGCCCAGTCAAAAAAGTCACACCCGAGAGTCACTTTTTAAAAGACTCACTGATATTTCCCACTTTTAACACGCACATTAAGATATTCATTGAATTTGAACAGATTTAGAAATTGCTGGGAACAACAACAGATTGAGAGCCATAAAGAGTAGAATAAAGCCTTTATCACCCTCTGACATTCCCCACATAATGGAAATATTTTACAAGGCCTCCCATTTATGGACCTCTACCACTATAAATTATATTATGCAAGAAACATCCTCATGACTGGTGGCATTAACTACCTTATATTAAATAGGTTATCAGAGGGAAGGATTGACTTGCTATATGTAGCCTGGAACAAAATTCAATCTGCTGCTGTGTTTTAATGCCACGTTTTTTTTATTATCTCCTGAGCATATGTTGGAATGGCTACAGATGATGAAGCTAGCTGCTGGGCAAAGTGATCATCAGTGCTGTTATTTCTTCTTTTTTTTCCATTGTTAAAGCTCTCTTAATAACACGATCCGACAAATTGTTCGTGACCTTTGTCAAGGTTTTTGCTGGAAACGCGGTGGCTAGCAGCAGCGATGTGCAAGCCCGCGGCGTGTGTGAATATGCAAAGCTCCCCTCGTTTGTTTGTTTTTTTTCATCTTTTGTACAAGGTTTCAACATGAAAACGTGAAATTGTTTGGAAACATTTTGCCTTGGAGGGCCTTCACCGAGAGAAGCCACATAGAGCTGAGCTCTGCAAGAATGTTTGATGCGGCTTCCTTAGTTGAGCATATGCCACGCTCTGTTTTAGGGAGGCTGTGTTGGTGCGGTGGCCTTTTTCACAGAGCTGCAGATCTGGCCATGGGGAGGAAGGGCTGGTCAGGGACAGCAGCTGTGCAGCCCTCTGTGAGCATCATGGCATGAATGACCTGGCCAAAAACACAAGCTAAGCAAAAAACACAGCAACAATGCAGCGTAGATCTGTCGCACAAAAACCTCCGTGTCATTCAAGTTGTTCACTAAAAATGTCTCCGTAGGAGAAACGTCTGGGTCAAAGGAGTCAAAGAGAAACGCATAAGCAGTTAAACACACACTTGCCAGGAGGGAGGAGGCTTAATGGAGAGATCAAGGCAGCAGCTCAGCAAGGAAGGAGAGCGAAAAGAGGAGGATGAAAGATGGTGGTGGGGGGCAGGTGGTGGGTATGGGCAGGGGGATGCTGGTGCATCTGCCTGCAGCAATAGTATTGACGGACATATTTCCCACAGCTCTGTGTCACGGCGGGATCATCGCACATGATTACGGGGGGGATCAGCATGATCGGCTGTCGCTGATTTCGCTGACATCTGTCGGTGAGGTGATACAAGCTGTGACAAGGATTGTCCCAGACATCAAGTCTTCGGCGGCTTTTGAGCCACGGTGGCCGAGACGCCTCGTACTCTGAGCTCCAGTGGAAAGTATTTTACCACCACGATGCCGTGAGACCTCCACAGAAGTCCCACAGATTTATCATGGATAAATAGCAGGATATTCACTGAGATTGACTGGATTATGCAGTTAAATTGCAAAAAGAGGCCTAAACGCAGCAGATAATGAAGGGTTGAAATAAACTATATGTTTCATGCACAAATCAAATCAACCATGAATTAACAACCAAAGAAAATAAAGAATGTTGGGCCAAACTGTGGAGAGTAATGTGTCCAACTGAAAAGTAGGCAAGCAAAAATGAAACAAACTAACTGGAACTAAACCAAACTATTCTGCAACACTACAATATGCAGCAGCTAAAGAAACGCTGAATATGCATACAAGACTGCCACCATTTAATCTCCCTGTCAGCCCGACTACAGCCACAGTGGAAGGAAATAAAACAAAGAAACGGACAAAACAATTCAGTATTAAGACGCCCTAACACTTGGGTTGTGGAAAGAGTCAAATTAATTAAACCCCTTCCTGGTTGGAGACATACAGGTGCCCGGAGACTATTTATAAGAAGGCCAAATTAATATTGTGTTGACAAATGATTAGCACATCTTTAATTTCATTTGAAAAGCTAAAAGCAGCTCATATTAATATTTGTTCACTACTTCAACCATTTTTTTCAACAAATCTTTGTGCCCAGGTGAACTTCCTGCCTCCGGTCCTCCCTCCCTCCCTTCCTGGGTCCTAGTGCTAGACTCTGTTACGTACACCTCCACATTCAACTTTGCTTTTTCTGGAGCTCTTTTCTGGAGTTTGCTAAAGTATCAAGGAAATTGCTAAATTCTAATCCCATTATAATGAGCTTTGTACCATATGTTATAAGGCATGTGTTGACAAATGCACCCAGCTGCCTGAAAGGGAAACTCTATTCACTGATAATGACCCAGAGATGCAACTAAAAGCTCTGAAAAAAGCTCCTCCAGTTAATTTTGGAGACATTTTTTGTTACAGATGTGTGCAAATACAGTATATCTACAGGTTTCCAGGGTGTATGTTCACATCTGTGGTAAAACACATACTTGTACACATAATCCACTGATTGAGTGTCCTTTACTAAAACCAACATCTAGCCAGCTTCAAAAGATGGATTATTTATCCTGGGTAAGAAATGATACACTCCATAACAATGAGATTGGGATTAAGGAATTCATTAGGGGGTTGGGAGCAGAGCAGAGCACAGCTTGTGCACAAATTACCTTTAAATCCAGTCCAAGAGATACAAATCATTTCTCAATATGGAGCGCTGGGACCGTTGACGTGACCCTCATCACAGCGAACACACAGAAATGATCTTCCAGCCTAATCCGTCCTTCATTTCTCTGAGATTCGAGGGAAATTCTTAAACATATGGCTCAAATCTTTTGCTGATGGCTGAGTGGTGAGTCATCTGGGGCAGGAGCCTGAGCCCTTTCTCATTTTTTGATTAAATGTCAGACTTTCACCGTCACATATGCTGGAAGGAAATCCTCTTTTCCTCAGAGGTTTCTTGGCAGGCGGTTCCAAGAAAAAGAGATCTGAACTGACCGGGAGGAAGACATCAGACGTAACGCTGACGTTCTCGTAATGAATCACCTTCGACAAACCAACTGACTGAAGAGCTTGTGTCTGATTATACCTTCAAAGAACTGCAGAACAATGATTTGCTCAATCCAAACGCGACTGCACTGATTCCCTTGTTTATATTTAATAGTGGTGGTCTGCTGCTTTAAAAAAAAAAAAAAAAAAAAAATGTATGAGAGAGTAGCGAAGAAGACTCTGTCTCGTCTCTTGAGACAGTAATTTAGGATTTTTCACTTATTTCCAGGTCAACTTTACACAAGTGTCGCACTGTAATGTTACAGCAAATGAACTCATTTGATACAAACACACGAGGAAACACCACTTTGGTAAAGTTGGAAAGACACTTGCAGTTTTGAATTTAAGCAATATTATAGGAGAGGATGTACTTTAATGTCCTTAAAGTCTCGGTCCTGAACGCATGGCTGTCGTGCCAATAAAGACGTTAAAACACCCTCCAGTGTAATATTGTGATTATACAACAAGTTACCATCTAAATAGAATATGTAATCTAAATGTCTTCATATTGTGGAGCAATTCACTCTCATCTCAGCCCAATCCAATGTCATCATCATCATCATCATCATCATCATCATCTCATATCACTATCTCTGCATCTGTTTGCTGGCCATCTGTGGACAACCAGATGCAAAAAACATGTATCACTTCATAAGAGGTAGAAGAAAATATTTAAGACTCAGCTGGTTTTACAGACTTTTCATGTTGACAAAAGTAAAACTGAAGGAAAAATCCAGCTGATCTTTGATTTCAGTCAACAAATCTCTTTCAAACACCAATAAACTGTAGAGAAATTGTTTAAAAATTAAGATTAAGATTTGCAGCATTGAACACAATCCATGAAGTCCAACACAACTTTGTCGATGGTGTGTCATTACAACACATGAATCGCTATTTAACGGCTGGTTTGAACAAATAGTGAGTAAAGATTTAATCAGGATAGGCGGTTAAACAACAAAGAGCCCAGTTGTGAGGAAAATCTTACTTTTGGATATCATATTCTTTGAGAGGAGAAATATATTTGTAAAGGCTGGGAATACATGAACAATTAGAAAATATTTCTCCAGTAATTAATGGTTGTTAAAGATGCAGATGTTTCACTGCAGTATGTGCTCGATGAGAAATGCAAAGCGAGCCATGAAACTCGGGCCTGTTTGAGCTTGTTTATTGTGTATAAGACCAGTCATTTACATGAATAATGTCACCCCGCTTTACCAGCAGAAATGTTTATGACAGATTGGAGGCCGGCATCCAACTGCATTTTCATTCCAGTTATTTTTGTTTTAATGCATGTGTGAATCAATTAATTCTGTCATAAAAGGCCACCATAAACTGTGTGCAGGAGTTAATGAGTCCGGCATTACCACATCATTACACCAGCTGGCATAATGGAGCATGTGTTGTTTGTCATAATATATGCTGCCATGCTTAACAGTCATAAATTGTTTGGATTTCTAAATTTAGTTTTTTGTTTAATGACAAAGACAAAAGGCCGGTGTACTAATAACAGCACGTGCAGACTTCTATACATTTGTACGTACAAGGAGCTTTAAATCTGACGGGATTTATCAGGCTGATGTTCACAGATACTAAAGAAACTAAGAAACATCTCGGTTTCAATGTTCAGTGCTGGAGATTTGTTTGGTATTTACAAGGTTCAAATCACAGACTGTTTATAAAAGAGTTTGTAGCTTCAGGTCTGTAAAATGGTTCTGATCCAGAAGTGTCTTCAGCTGCAATACCAGCGAGTGCCACTAGAGGTCGGCTCCAAAAAGCCTCCGGCTCCATAGACTCCCATTCAACTTCTCTCATCAAATCCAAAGTGAATAAAATGTGTCCATCAGTTATCTCGGTGTTGTTAGCTAAAGTCACTCCTTCTTCTTAGTTTTCTGGAGGTCCATCTGAAAATAATCCCTCATTCATTAGAAAAGAAGATTCAAGAAGACCTGTTTTTGGGGGCGTGTCTGTTTGATTGACAGGCCTGCGGTGCAGTCAGGTTACAGCTATCGGTGGGCGGGACGTAGTATCGTCAGGTTTCCGATCAGATAGGTCAGATCCACCGCTGGCTCCTCCCCCAGCTCGTCCAAATATGGTCACTTCCTGCTCCAAACTGCTCCGAACTAGCAAAGATGGTGACGGACAGAATCTGAACTGGAGGATTCATAACGTTCACAAACCAACGATGCCATCACTGATGGATGATGACATCAATGATGGTTGATGATTGTTTGAACCTCCCTTTATCAACGGGAGTTTAAAGATGCAAACCATTATTATTTCGATAACACTTAGTAGCATCTCCAACTCGCTGCTATGAAATGTAACACAGTTCATTGTGTTTCAAAACAACAGTAAACCACAGGAGTCCACTTTCAATACAATTAGAATTACATTTGTGGAACATGTCTTCCTAGAAGCTTCTGGAGTTTTATGGGAGTTTCAAGAAGAATATTTGCCATTTTTACCGCTTGCCACTTGCTTGTTTAGCTATTCTTTTGTCTCCTTTAGTGATAATGGATAAATATTTGTCCTGTTGGAGGCGAGGCTCCCCGAGTTGGCAGCACATCTCTGCAGAATCGTCGTAGCTACGACTCTCCACTGATAACTTACAAGCCACCATAAAGCGAGTTTGGCCGAGTGACTGTCTGAAGGAAGCGGCGTCCTAAACAGAAGCCCACGGTTCACCAACAATGACTTCATGTTTATAACAGGTTATATCTTAACAACACTCTGAGTCGTACCAATGGTTCAGCCAAGGAAATAGACCTATAATTTGTTTAGAACGACAGATTTCTCAGGATATGGAAACATTTGAGGTGATGTAGGTACACAACTCAAAAAAATAGGTCTAGTTGATTTTAGACATTTTAGTTAGTCTCATATTATACATTTAATTTGACAAAAAACAACTCTTAATTCCTTAATTTCGGGTTATCTATATTTAGCCTCAGGAGTAGATAGATCAAGTAGATCAAGACTCCTCTGTGTCTTTCTGTCATCATGGAAACAAATGAAAATGTGTGGGGTAAAAGCTCTTCACTTTAGCTGAACGTAAAACATGAAGCAGTTTGTCCTCATATATATTTGAATCCACTGATAATTATCACTCAGCTTTGCACCATCAGGGGACTTTTGGCTTGTTTGAGTCCTTTTGCCTCATTGTAGTAAATAAATCTTAAATTTAAATAGATAACCAGCACATTTATTATTACATTTCTGTTTCCCAGAATTCACCTCTGTAGTAAGTCCTCCATAATAAACAGTCTACATTCATCTCCATACTCAGAGACCCTGCCAGGCCGTCGGATGTTACTGACAAACATTTCCAGAACAATCGGACCGTTCGCTCAGTCGACCTTCCCACAATAAAATAAAAAATGCACCACAGCGAGTTTCACTCATACAGCACATGTTTCGCTCAGAGATCCATCCTCTTACAAGCAGTCTGCAGCACGGTTCGGGGGAGGAGCCCGGCCCGTCTCAAGGTCACCGGGCCCTTCACCACTGTGGCATGATGGGTAGCTCTCGCCGGTGCCAGCCAGTCAGCCAGGAACTTCCCGGGTTTGGCTGGCCAGCGTTACCTTGACTGAAAGGAGGCAAGGAGGCACCGGCGCCCCCCTGCCGCTCGGTAACTGGTACCAAATGGTGCCTCCCCTCTGGGGTCCTGACCTGCGAGCAGGCAGAGTCCCAGGACACCTCAGAGCCAAGCTGGAGGATGGGCAGACAGCTGTCTTCTGTCAGGGGGCCCGTGGAACCCGAAGATCATCTCTCTCTGCACACAAAGTCATTCAGCAGAAGTCTCAATCTGAAACTACGGAGGTCCAGGACGGTAAAAACAATCCTCACATGGTGTTTTTTATTACATTCAGGCTTCAACTACAAAATCTGTAGTGACGTTTCTGTGATTTATTTTCAGAACTGTTTAGTTTTGTTGGGATTTCAGATATTAAAAGATAATTAAACATTCCTAAAAGAAGCTCATTGTGTTGCTTCCTGTTTTCAGAATCAATGTAACGTCTGCATGTTATCTATCCAGAAACCGAGGAAATAAACTGAAGGAGGATTCCAACTCTACACAGTGAATCAGGCTGAAAAAAGACTTAAAGGACAAAATATAATAATTATGCTAATGCTCAAAAACCACATCATTTTACAAGCATGACACTTTCTCTCTTCTGTGAGGCTCTTTGCTGTGAGTCAGACAAAGAGAAACTCTTCATTTACACACTTTGATGCATCCGGCCTCTGCAGGACAACATCAGGAATGATCCTGAAGAGAATTAAAGACTGCTGTCAAACTGTAGAAGTAGTCTCAGTTGACTGTTTGTGGATAAGAAAAGGTTGAAAATGAATAATCATATTCAGGTAATGTCTTTAAATCTTTTTAGGAGGTGTTTTACTTCTCTTAATCTTTTTGAGGAACACACACGATCTGAACCGTGTTTCTTCCTGTTTTGTCTCCTCTGCCTCTGAAGCCTGAGGCTCTGAGGAACAATGTTATATGGATCTTGATGGGGAGAAGCTGCATAATTAATTTGTATATTCTAGCATGACAGATGTTTGATTTTGGCCGTAAAAGTAATTAATAAGAGAGTGGAGGGAGAGGCAGATTGCTGGAAGATTATTTATGAAGACTCCTTACTGAGCACGTTTGAGGTAGGGGGATGCGTGTGTGCGCGTGTGTGTGGTGTGTGCGTGTGCGTGTGTGTGTGTGTGTGTGTGTGTGTGTGTGTGTGTGTGTGTGTGTGTGTGTGTGTGTATGTATATATGTGTGTGTGTGTGTGTGTGTGTGTGTGTGTGTGTGTGTGTGTGTGTGTGTGTGTGTGTGTGTGTGTGTGTGTGTGTGTGTGTGTGTGTAGGACAGGGGCTATCAGCCCTAACATCACCTGCTCCCATGGCTGTCCCAGCTGTTAACCTAGCTGCTACCACTGTCATCATCAAACATTTGTTTTAATGTGAACGTGTGCCAAAGGTGAAAACTGAAATGAATTTATATAAATTTAAAAAAAAAAACAACACACATAAAGAGAAGAAAATGAATGCATCTGTGTCTTTCTCATAATTTCATAACAACATGGAGTTTGAGGATTTAATACTGGAAGAGTGGGATGAAACAACAAATGTAAAACATTCTCTCCTGGTTGTCTCAGAAAACGAGTTACGATCGGTCAGCTGAATAATGACTGAAGTCATGACTGGTCGGCCGAATACCGCAACTTCCCAGCAGTCTTCTCCGCTGGTGTTTACTTCAAAGGGGACAAGATGAAATATCAAAATATAATTATCAGACCAGATGACATCGTATTTATTCTCTGTCCTGATGAATCTCTCCACCATTTTCTCAGAGGATAACAAAGACTATTTTTATTCCTCTAATTCACTGTTTCAGGTATCTAGCCACAGTCAGAAGTAGAGTCGCAGCGGTACACCGTGGTATTCGAATTGATGGTTATCACAGCACGCACAGGTGCTTATTACCAGTATTAAAAGACAAAAATGCAATAAACAGGGATTCTCGCCTGCGCGTTGCAACTTTCATCTCCTTCACTGCCGATCAGACTCAGCAACAGGCGGCACACACACAGATGCGGCAGAGAAAACTGAAGTGATCACAAACATCTTGAGCGTGAGTTTGTCCTCGATAATGGATATCTAGTTTACAAAAAATAGAAATGAAAACAAGTGTTTCAAAGGAGGAAATGCATCAAACATCTTCATTAATCCCTCCGCGCAGATCAAAGTATGTTTCCTAATGCCTGAGAAAAAAAACGTGATTGTATAAACGTCAATCACGAAAGCAGTCGCCTTGAAAAGGAAACGGGAAGCAGATTCAGAGTGTGATGGCTAATGCTGTTGAAGATGCTCAGTTGCAGCGTGAGGAGGAAAAGAAGGCGGCTTCTCAAAACCACCTTCTTTATAGCAGAATACTAAATGGCCAATTCTACATTTGGTCATCTGGTTGAATTCATGACAGATATGGAGTCAGACACATCAAGTTATGGAGATACCTTCATGGGAAAAGTCTGTCAGATATTCATCAAACTATTACAAGTACTTTTGTGCATATTGACAGAAAGTCCTGTGTTTTCCTGACTACTGGACGAGTCCACAGACATCAGTGACAGTAAGAGACTCATTACATAAAGACTGAAAACACTGATGGAGCTCAACAAGACGACCACTCAGAAAGGAGAGAGACAGATTACAGAAATGTTTATAGTTTAGTGAACTTTAGTTGGAGGAGAGCAACGAAATGCAATCTAAGGTGAGAGTAGGACGAGAAGCGTCCGTTCTCCACGCGGCTGCCGGAGTGAATCACCAACATTAAGATCAACACTTCATCTCATCGACTCAGCAGCATCCCAGAGGCAAATTTTGACAGAAGCCGTTTGGAGACCGTGTCAATCTGAACAGAGCAGATCGGTGTGTCGAGAAACAAAATCTAATTCTGGGAAGATTTTCAAAATAAAACACCCATGTGCAAACTCCTGGTTGTAAAAAACGTCACTACATCACCGTCTACCCCCGCGGCCTCAATGTGGACAAAAAAAATGCATTCTCCTCCTGCTACAGACACGGTACGAGAAGTAGTTACACAATAAAGAGGATGTTTTTAATTACTAAAACTCAGCAGCTGTTTTAACTGTGTCTGCAGCACAAAGTAGGAAATGACAACAATAAACACAAAACGGACAAAAAAGAAGCCGTTTAACAACGTTTATCCACGATAGAAACACAGAAGTCAAGGAAACATCATCAAATCAGGAAGTAATAATGAAATACAGTATACCGTGATATTTTCTGAGATGTTATCATCCCGTGAACAACTAGAAAATACCGTCAGAAGTCATCAAATCTCGACTGTGTTCCAAATGTCACAGGAAGCCGTCATACAGATGTTTAGGTGCTTCACTGTGGACCACAGATGTGAACCAGTTAACTGACGGACCAACCGGTAGCGCCGCTAACACTAAGTGTGGCTGCACTAATGCGTGGACTTACAGAAAAACATGAGAAAGAAAATAATTAGATACGGCCGAGTGTTTTGCAACAGCAGGGACGACACAATTTATGCCTCAATCTAGGCACAAACTTGCACTTTTCTTTTTTTTCCCTTTTATTACAGAGCTGCACGGCTTCAGAAGATAATAATGAACTGTAATGGATGCCAAACAGTGAGGACAGGGAGTGAATGTAATTTTCTCAATGAGGGCATAAATCTCACACTGAGGCTGTTACTGGAGAGTCGTGCGGATATTCAAATCTGCTGCTTTGATTGAAGCAGTCACAGTACATCACAGGCCTTGTAGCCGGACAGAAGGTTAGTGCAGGTGATCTGCCACAATGTGATCGTGCTCGTCTCAGGCCGGGACGCTCTGCGGGCTCTTATTAGTCAGCAATGATTAAAAAACAAAGCAGTGATAGCAGAGCACAGGAAGGGGGCGATTTAATCAAACCCCCTCCTACATGCTGTAATTCATATACGGTATTTGACAACAATAGGGTCTTGTTTCAATAAGCTGTGAAGTCTATGGGGCTTACATTAATTCAGCCAGGTCCATGGATTATGGAAATGAAACACTGCGAGAATAAGAATAGAGGTGAAGGGAAAACCATGCATGGACGACTCTGCAGAGATTACGGTCTGACTGATCTCCCCGTTAAGCCTTCACAGCTTCAACATGACGGGACCCTCTGGTGAACATCTTCTTCACTGGTTGCAGGTGTCACCAGCAGGGGCTGACTGGTAATCTTTATTTATACCTCAAAAACACCCAAAACAGGAACCTATATGACGACATTCTGCAGATATAAATGTGAAAATAATTCATTTTGGCATAAACATATGATTTTTCTTGTGCCTGTACTCACAACAACTGAACAAAATGATCTGAAAAGATCCTTAAACTGTAATGTCAGATAGAACAGCAGTATTTCCCCGACCGACCAGCGGGGAAATACCACGACCTCGTAGAACTGCAGTTTTGTCCAGTAACTACTATTTATTTACTTATTTTCGGTGCAACCGTTTCACTTTGAACTCGGTATGAGAGCCGCTCATGCATTTTTCTGTCATTAACAGTTGTGTTAATTTGTTTCTCTGCTCTGCTGCTGTTTGTGTTTCATGGAGGACGGTGATGTGGACTCAGAGCAGCAGAACCGAAGGTGCTCACAGGTGAACGTTGCTCCAGTTGATGAACTACACTCGTTACGGGGCTGTAACAAAGCACGCAGTAAAAGCCTACAGTTAAGCTGTCAATGAACAAACATCGACCTCAAGCTGCTGGAAACCCGACCAGAATGTCAGCATTTATAAAACGCGCCCAACCTGTATCTAATGACAGTAGTGAAGATGCTAATCGAGCCAGCAGTCCAGCCCAGAGCTGTGTCTACAATACGGCTCAACAGAAGTCGAACCTCAATCTACCAGTGAGAATTTTAGGGACCAAACATGGAGTCACAGGCCAGAAAAGGTTTGAGATCTCGGGAGATGGTACCGCTTTCAGTTTATCATCTACACAGTTGCAGATCTTTTCCTTTAAAGAATAAAGTCAAGGAATGTGAACAAAGCCAATTCAAATCACAAGTTTTATATCACTAACACTCTTACTGTCTCTTTTACTCTCCATTTCAAACATCGTTCATATCCGTCATCATTTGTGGGATTCTGGAGCCTTAAATATGATGAACAAATCATAGAGCATCTAAAAAAGTGCGACATATGATGTCGTTACGTTCCATTTGCCACCGTGTGACTCACCGAGGTCGACTGGCTGAGGTGAATCCGTTTATTCTGCTGTGTCTTCATTTTAATTCCGAAATTTCCGGAGATGAGCGAGTGAATGATTGATTAGAAAAACTCTGTGAAGTACTGTGTGTGCACTATTAAAGTGAAAAGGCTTTAAGGCGAGTAAAATATCACTTCAAATACTTGTTTGACCTCCTTAAATCATCACATGAAATGTCTTTGGTGGTAAATGGAAAGAGTGCAGAGCAGGCAGGTAAGTTCAGTTGGTGAAAATGAAACTCTGCACACATAATGATACAGATGTGTCTGATTAATGGGTAATGCATTTGAAATTAATTACAGAGCAATAAATTAGCTCTCTAACAAAAGACAAAGTGAATTGAATCTTTCTCTTTCTTGAAGGATAAATAGAGAGATGAAATATAATGAAGAAAGAGGGAAAGTGATCATAAAGAAATACATTTGCATACTAATTAAACCAGCGTAATAATCCTTCCCATATTCTTCAAAGAAGTGTACTCAATAGAAGTCATTTCCATAACTTACTGAGTTATTGTCCGACTGTCCTGCAGGACTGTGGGGAACTAGTCTGCTCCGACTGGTTCTGACGCTCTCATTGTTTTAAACTTTCTCAACATTAAACTTCAGCTCCGTTTATTGGAATTCAAAGCACAGCCTCAACACAGGGTTAAATGTGCTTTCAATCTGTTAATTGCAAGACTTTACAATTCAAAGGAGGGGATCCAAGACCTGCTATAAATCAACTCCTCACAGGGTGTTAATGAATTCCTCCCTATGACATTGCAGGTATCATCTAAAGTGAAAACTTAACAGTTTCCAGAAGCACCATTAAAAATTGCTTGTTTAAAAAGGGCTTTACACGCTGAAACAAATCGTTTACTAACTCTGGGCTCTGCTCTGCAGCACAGTGGGAGTTTAAAAAAAGTTCACTCAAGTATTACATTTATGAAACAGATGCTAACCCAATGCACATAAAGCACGGTACTGTCCCTTTAGAGTAGAGGGAACATATGGCGCTCCGTGACAGTTTCCTAAAGGCAACCTGTCGCCTCTAAAGAGAGCCGACACTCACCTACAACAGTCCTGATCACAGGATGCAAAAGAAGACTTAACTACATACAGAGCTTAGTGTTGCTTTTTGTCAGATACACAACGGGAAACAGAGACATTCATTTCACACAGTTTGAGAATAGAAAGAGAAAATATTTAGTTTTATTTATATTTTACGCTATATTGTTGGTGACATAATTTACACGTCATAGGATTCTGTTCAATCACCGCTAATAATAAATCTAAGCAAACAATAAACATAAAACACTTGCTGTGATCCTGAGCAGAGAATCCGATGCTACACATTGAAACTTAAGTGTAGACCGCAAACTAATTAAGTGGCAACCATCAGTGATGTCATCAACCATCAGTGATGTCACCGTTGGTTTGTGAACGTTATGAATCCTCCAGTTCAGATTCTGTCCGTCACCATCTTTGCTAGTTCGGAGCGGTTTGGAGCAGGAAGTGACCATATTTGGACGAGCTGGAGGAGGAGCCAGAGGTGGATCTGACCGATCTGATCGGAAACCTGACGATACTACGTCCCGCCCACCGATAGCTGTAACCTGACTGCACCGCAGGCCTGTCAATCAAACAGACACGCCCCCAAAAACAGTTCTTCTTGAATCTTCTTTTCTAATGAATGAGGGATTATTTTCAGATGGACCTCCAGAAAACTAAGAAGAAGGAGTGACTTTAGCTAACAACACCGAGAGAACTGATGGACACATTTTATTCACTTTGGATTTGATGAGAGAAGTTGAATGGGAGTCTATGGAGACGGAGGCTTTTTGGAGCCGACCTCTAGTGGCACTCGCTGGTATTGCAGCCGAAGACACTTCTACATTGGACTCATTTATCAGAGCTCGAAGCTACGAACACTTTTATAAACAGTTCAAGGTACTAATTATGAATAAGCAGCTGTAAACATCTGTGGTCCTTCTTCTCTTATCAAAGTCAAAGTCAATTATGTCCTTCTTTATAAAATAGTCTCTCTACATCCACATGGCCGTGAGCGTGGATGCATTAACGTACAGAAAGTTTCACTAGTTGAGATTAAATAAATCCTTCTGTTAATTTTCGGGCCGTCTGTCCCTCATCTGCGGCCGCCAGGAGCGACCGTGGGCCTCCATCCCGGTGGGGTAAACCTCTCACAAGCAATATGTAATTAAACTCAGAGAGCATATTCTTTAATCCTAAAGGCTATTATAGATTTATGGTCAGTGCATTGTCTGAGCTCCACAGTGGCTTCTCCTCTCTGCACGCCTGTGGATACCATGAGCCCATATATGTTCTTAAATGGGTAGATAAAGGTTTTGTAACCCTTTTAAATCTGGCTTGGTAATGGGAGTGCTACAATGGCTTACGGCCCTCGCGGGGTAATACGTCGGCTTTTGTATTTGGCCTGGGACGGATAGGAAAGCTTAGAAAGGATAGAGAAATCTGTAATTATAATGCATCAACCGTCATCAATGACATATTTTTGAACCCTTCTCCAGTCACATTAGAAACAAGCAGAGCTGTACATGTGAAGTTGTAATTATGATGTATTCATTTTTAGCTCCCGGGGATTAAAGTATTGAGTATGTTTAATTGTAAGTGTTCTACATTTGAGAACAGTGGGGCCCTGATTAAGAGTGACCTATCCCCACGACAGGATGCTTTGAAATGCCATGAATACTTAACTTAATTGCTACTTTTATTTGCAATATTTTGACTCAATCTCTATTCTCTGCCTTTGTGGGGATTTCTGATGTAATGTGTCCCGTGTGTCCGAACCCGCATTGATGGAACAAGGTTTTATTTATTTTTTTCCTCTGCTCTGTTTCCTCCTTTCATTCACTTTATTCGGCACGGCCAGCTTTTCCTCAGCTTTTTTCTAGATTTCAAAACCATATTTGTGGCTTTGCACACTTTGCTTTTATACATTGTTGTGCAACCCAGTATCACGGCAAAACATGAAATAGCCACAGTTTGCGCTGTCTAGGCGTGTAGAGTTATACGTTTTCCTGTAGTGGACCAAAATGAAACCTACTACATGCATAGAGCCGTGTGATTTACAGGAAGATTAAAGTTTTAGCAACAACACATGGTTGGTGTTTGGAAACTAAAAACATCACAAGAAAACTGTTGTTGTAACCCTGACATTGGATTTGAACCTTTTCGTCCTGCATGGCAGTTTGTGACTAATACTGCCAAAACATCTCCTTTGTACTTCGTGTCAAAACCCCTGTTGTGGGACCTTTGATTAGATAGATTAGATTGAATTTGTTAATCCCACAGTGGGGAAATTTAGTCGTCACAGCAGCATGGACACAGAATGACCAAATTTACAAATCCGTATGAAATAAACGAAATAAGATAGATCAAAAACTATTATTTCAGAAAAACATAAGAGCAATAAAAGAATAAATACACACACAGACTATATACACAAAAACAAATACAATAAAATAAAGATAAATAAATACAGTTTGGACAATGAATGGAAAGTGACAGGTGCTGTGGAATGAAATGACCAGTGCACTATTATTTTATTGTGGTGTTGAAGTCTGACTGTAAGATGATCCTGCATCACATGTTATTTAAGTGCTTGTAGGTTTAATGCTTACAAAATGTGTAACTTTCACGCTTATACCACCCAAAGCGTGGCTACCTCACATTTTGCTGTAGTGGACCAGCGTGTCTATTTCACGCTTTGCCGTGATACCGGGTTGTGTTGTGTCTGCCTCTTTCATTGAGCACACTCTATTTCTTTTCATAATGTCCATTAAGAATGTAATTTAACTTTGGTATTTACGTCATTAAAAACTAGAAAGGCACCATCAGTTGTCCAAAATGTAGGTTTCATGGCTTCTCAAAGGCAACTAGAAATATTCAAAACATCCAACTTCAGAAAACTGAACAGCATGTAGTCCAAATGAGCAACAACCAAAACAACAGTCTACAGCATGACTCTGAAGTATCACATGCAGACAGTCGTTGACTGTGAGATAAAACCTAAGGCAGGAAATTAAGATTAGATTAATCATTTTTTATCTTAATGGGAAGAAACATGAAACCCTGAGGACTTCCCACCGTGAGGCAACAATACTATCTATAAATATCTGCTTCTCCTTCATAAAGTTCATAATTAACCTTTTTTTTTTCCACCACAAAAAGTTACTTTTATCAAGTAATCTTAGTTGCCTAAATCTACAGACAAACTTTTGGAGGGCAAAAACCTTTTTTCTTTTCTGTAGATCATATTGAGTCTAACCTTATTCTCATTGATAGTTGTTCAAAATCAGGCAGCAGATGAGAGGAGACTCTTTTAGAGGGAACTGACGCTTGGCTTAAAACTCCCATTGCAAACATAGAAAATAATTTAATCACCTGACAAAATTACAAAGACTTGACTTGTTTTGTTTTGTCTGTAAAATTGTGCTTTGATGGCACTTTGCCAGAAATCTGTCCTATAAACGAGCCACCTGTGAGATCGCTGGACTATTGTTAACAAGTACTGCTTCTCTTTTAACAGGTATTCGTGAGTTATAACAGACCAAGTACAAAAATGCAACACGGTTACTGTGAATTGTAAATTGGACAAAAGAAACAGCACCAGGTGTGATCACACCTGTTCGGTGCCAAAAACAAATAGAGACATTTTTGCCTTTTCTGAGCAGCAGCAGTTGCATCCCTGCGTCCTTCTCTGTCACACACAACTGAAAATCATTGGGTCTCCGTGTCTCAATGATAATGTATTCTCTCTGATTTGACTTTTTAATGGGCTTTCACCTAATTATCATCACATGCTTCCTCCGTTGTGCGCTGAAGAAGGAAACTCAGGAGTCGGAGAACAAAAGGAGGTCAGATTCGGAGGTGTTGGCACATGGCCTGATCTGCTCCGGTACCCCCCTCTGCCCATTTTTGTGCAATGATAAATTTTCCCCTTGAACATGATGTCAATATGTTGATGTGCCTTCCTTTATTAAGACACCATCCAACTGATAACAAGTCCTGCTGTGTGTTACCAACATAAATAATTAGAACAGAGACCAAGGAACGGCAGGTGGCTTTTGGCACAAAGAAATAATCATACTTGATGTGGAAAATAAAGTAAAAGGACCCATCTGTTCACAGCAGGGGGAGGCGAAAAAACACGTTAACATATTGTCAGTAACATTATGAAATACACAGTTAATAATTTAGTCATGGCACATGGCTCCGGACACTTGTTTTAAATAATCTAACAGAAGTGAGCCAGCGCCTGCTTCGAGGCTTCAAATTAACCGCACATTTGCACGCTCATGACTTGTCCACCGGCCATTTTGTCACACGGTCTGCCAATTATTTACTCAAAGGGTTGATGGGGAACGAGCTAGCAAAGCCATGTAGTGCTGAAGTAAACGTATTTATGGTGGCACTCAGAAACAACAGCAGAAGAGAAGTGTTGAACACTAAACTCTGACTGAACCAATACAACCATTCAACGCCTGCTCTGAATTAGAGCATTGGACACAATATCATATATACGCCGCCAGTAAAAGTTCACAACCCCTCATGTAACTGTCACCAAGAACAAAACCGCATTTTGTTAAATTTACCTTGTTGAAAAAGTTGACATAATTTAGATGGAAGATGCATAAAGGGGATTTTTTTTTTAATTTTTTTTTTTAGTTAAATCATTTATGTTTTGTGTAAAATTATGCGTGCAAAATTGTACATCTGTTTGCACCCATTTTGTTTATACTAGAAGACCAGAATTAGCCAAATGAATGAGCCAATCAAAGATCAAGAAGCCTCCTGTAAAGAGCTCCTTCACTGTTGAGTGAAACCCACTCACATCGCTACCTCTCGTTGTGTTGTGTACCAACAGGTTCATTTGTGGACTCGACAAATCAGATTTATTTACAGGCTTGATCGGGATGACCAGTTTCATGTTTACCAGTGTGTGGAATCATCTTCAGATTATAAATGAGATGATTAAGGCTGCGGGGGTTTCCCGCTCGGGGAGTTGAACAGTCGTCTCAAGAGGACAGCAGAGACTCCGACATCAGAATCATTCAGCAAACATCCGTCGCTTATTTACTACTATCTTTTATGCGCTATAATCTTGAACTAACATCAAGATCTTCTGTAGGTGACCCGGTGTCACAGCAAAACGTGAAATAGCCACGCTTTGGCCTGTCTAGGCGTGACAGTTTCACGTTTTCCCGTAGTGGACGGAGATGAAACCTACTGCATGTTATACAGCCGTGAGATTTACAGGAAAATGAAACTTTTAGGAAAAACACATGGTTGGTGGTAGGAAACAAAAAACAACTCAAGAACAACGTTTCGCCTCCTGGATTTGAACCTCTGCCTCAGTGTTCTGTTTCTTAAACACGAAGGGCCCCAAATTAATTACCAGCAATATAGTTTCAAATAGTGACACAACTCATTTTTCGTAAAAGAGACGAAGAAAAATAAAGCTTAAAACAAACTGAGGATATTGCAGCACTGACTGTGTACGACCCACTGAAGGGTCTGGCCCCAAACTGAAGACCAACGTGCACCAGCAGTCACACCACACATCACTACACCCACGCACACTGTTTCAGTGTGAGCCCATGCAAACAGAGGAAAGTGACTCACAAGAAAGAAGTCCAAAGTGCTGCAGGACTCGTATAATAGCTTCATCCTTAACATGGAAGTTATCATTTCCATGCAACGCTCCTTAGTTTATTATTTTAATTCCCCTTTAACAATACATTCATTTCAGGGCTCGTTCCAATCGTGTTTCAATTAAGGCTGACATGTTCAGACAAGATGCCGAGGTGCACCAGCAGCAAAAGAAAAAGACAGCGGCACACTCCCCTGAAATGGCTGCTCCTGTATCCCTCGCAGGGAAACATTATTCCTAATAAAACTCTTTAATAAATACTTCAGGTCCTTGGAGAGTTCCTTGAACCTGAAAGGAAACACGGTCTATACCCAGGAGCAAAGAAGGCCATTACAGCTTGTAGTGGAAGATTTAATAGGTGTCATAATTTATCATGTAAACCCAAAAGTGTTTCTTAATTAAGTGCGCACGTTAATGAATTTTTTAATTTGATCCCTGTAAGTACTTTGCCATGCTAATTGCAATATTCCACACATTAGTTATCGGTTATTGCCCTTGGCTATTTGCTGTCGCGAGGAAGAGACCCCCTTATCCCCTCAGCTTAAGTTCATTAACGGAGTCTGAGGCAGCAGCACAAACTGCACAGGCTCCACTGTGGATGAGAACATGAGTATTTAAATGTTATATTCTGGTCAACATACAGAAATGAATACAAAACTACTTTGACTCTTTTCATACTGACTAAACTGAGGGAATTGAATCCCACAATTTGAAATGTGTTTGTGCTGAAAACCAGTTGAGTAGTTCTGGTATTCGTTAACCCGACATCCCTGCACCTCAGACTGAAACTGTACATGAGAGTAATCACTGAGTGAGCTATTTAAAATGACTAATGCAGGCCAGGCTCAGCCTTGATGACTGCCTTTGTATCCACAGTCCCGCTATCACTGGTGGCAGACTCATATTGTTCGGCGCAATTAATCTGTTTGAGAAACATAATAATGAAGTTGCCAACTGCTGCCTGCGCTAGTATTTTATTAATCAACTGCAATTAGGCGGTGGCGCCATGTCCTTAGGATGACTTTTCATTCACTTGCAGAGGAAAGCCAACACATCAGTGCACTCAGTGAGAAATACACTTCGCTGCTGCAGAGATCACAGATGGGCTGAGACAGACATAAAGTAGCAACAATGTGGAGAAATTACTGTCAGCCACTAACCAAATGCTGCTGCATTTTCTCTATTTAATAACCGACTTCAACGAATAACAAATTCAAACACTGTGAGGCTGACTTGCACTCTGTAACTCCAGCTGGCTGCTGAAGTTTAGGGAGCACTGGGCACTACTGTGGCCTACAGAGGACACAGCTCCACATCACAGTCTGCAGTTTAGGGCTAAACATCAGCTTACAAACCCGGACAGAGGATGAGATGAAGCAGCTCTGGGGATAGACATCTGAGGTGATCAGGTGACAGCACTGTTGGGGAGGTTTCTGATTTCTATCAACAGACTGGAGGGTCGAGGAGATTTTTAAGTGTAACTCAACATGTTCTAAATGTTTATTGTTGGGCAGGAAAGATGCACCAACAGATCTCTTTCTTAAAAAAAAAAAAAAAAAAAAAACACCTCAGATTGAACACAACCTGTAAGGTCTTTATTACAGATGAGTGTCTGGAATATAGCAGGATAGCAAAACTAATAAAACTGATAATTAATTTATCTGAACTTCCCAAATAAATGAGCAGTTGGACTCATCGATGTCAAAACAGCATTTAGCGAACCCAAAACTTTCAGACCACTGGACTGCTGCATTAAACCTCCTTAACCAGCTCAAGAAAACACAAATGTAGTTTTCGCTTTAGTTCCTGTTTCTGATCTGTCATTCAATTTATTGCAGGCTCCAAGTTTGTATTTGGATTTAATTGTGATTTATGAATGTATAAGAAAAAAATGTATCTGCCTTTGTATAGTTTCTATCCTCCATGTCTCTGTAGGCTCGAACTCCTGGACTGATTCTGAATAAGTTTGTCTCTTTTTCTCCAACATGCTCTTTAAATCTGATATCATTTGCTTATTTTTCCTTTTCTTCTGTCTCCTCATCCCTTCATTAATTCGCTGGCATTAAAAAAAAAAAAAAAAAAAAAAAAAAAAGCTTACCATTTGAAAGTATTTAAGTGAAGTCAGAATTCTGCCTAAACTCAACCAATAAAGTTGAAGAAAAGATGACAAACTGAACAGTTAAAGCATCTCTGTGTAAAAATACCTTTGGGTCCACTTAAAGTTAAAACCTTGAAGAGATCCAATCGTGATAACAACAATTGCAGCAGTTTTTGGACTTGGTAGTTGGAGAGCCAGCCTGTGGTGTGAGCTCAGCCTCTCTGGTGGAACAACCACTGCTGGCATCACGAACTGCACCGAGCTCCTTCAGTTTGTAATGCTGCACATATATAAGGGCTTTCATCAGTGGGCCACGGGCTCAATCTCCATTGTGTTACTTCATTCTGCAATAAATAATGAGTTCACAGACATTCATTTTAAATGAACATCTTTGATATTATTAGTGAAAGGCTTAGTTATTCAAACTAAACTAATGCATGAATTTGCATGATACTGCACATTGAGTCCGACCTCCTGAGTGATTACTCTACAGTATAATATGAAGCACAATGCTGCGGAGAGTTTCTCCTCCCTTCACCCCCTTGCAGTACAGTCACGGTTAAGATGGATTTGCTAAGCTCTTTAATTTAGCCAAAGCCAAAGGAACACAAGGCCATTAACACACATTTTATCCTCAAACCCCACCCCTCAGTGTCATGACATTCAAGCTAAATGGAGAACTCTGCAAAGGCAAACGCTTCCCCATAAATGTTTCATGAAGTAATTCCACCCATATGAAGAAACTCAGAAAAAAATCTGTTGACATTATCCCGCCGCTGTTGTCGGAACATCTGCAGTGGAAATGTATTTAATATTCACGGGCCTTCTTACACTCTGACATTAGCCGAAGAACATAATCCCTCAAAGATTAAATTAAATGTGGGCTGCAGTGTTTAGTGCTGCTATTGTTTTCATTAGTGCAAAAAGGAATTGTACTCAGTGCCTGTGATTTTAAATGGTGCTTCTCGGCGAGCACTTGACATCCATACTCCCCCACCCCTCCGGTAAAACATAATGTCATTCGGGGTCCATAATCTCCAAACAGCAGGTTAGCATTATAGTTTTTAACTACACTTAGCGGTTACTAAATATGCATTTGTGGTATTAAAATAAATCTTCTGTTGAGATAAAAGCAGAAGGTGCACTACACTCCCGGGCTGCTTCGGGCCATTTGCTCATCTTCACTTCAGAGTTGAAGGGGGATTGACGTTGGATAGTGAGAAAGATAGTAGTGCAACATTTACTATTTACTGGAGTAATCAGATGTTCTCTGTTGCAGGGGATTTTTGAGGAAATGTCAACAGGTTGCAGGAAAGCAACATCTGCGAATGTTGATTAATTATGGTTTGACAGATGTTACTGAATGTCTGCAGACTCTGGGATTTGAGAAAACAGCATAAAAGCTCCGTTCAATCCTGTAATCCACACAGAACAAGGCAGACTAGAAATGGACTTCATACACCTTTGTTTGTTTTTTTCATCTGTGTATAATGTATGCAAAATATCCTGCATTATTTCAAAAGATAATTGGGGCTTAAATTTAGTTAATAAGACTTAGTTATTAAACTGTTCATAATTATAATTTCTTAATTCTAATGTATTTCCTTCTTTGATTAGTAAATGGCATCACGACAGGAAAAAATGGAAATAGGCAAGAGGAGAACAAATGGGAAATGTTGTATAAATAATTGTCGTAGCTCAAGCGGTACGAGCAGATAATGTACACACAGATATGTATAAATGGTAAAAGGTTTGTACTTATGACCCCGTACTGCTTTAAAAACAGGTACAATTCTGGAGAGGAAATCACTGCATGGGCTCAGGAACACTTGTGAAAACCATCGTCTGTGAACACAGTTCATCGCTGCGTCCACAAATGATGTTAAAACTCTCCAAAGAAAAACCAGATAGAAACATGATCCAGAAACACCGCCGCCTTCTCTGGACCGAGATCATTGAAGATGGACTGAGGTGAAGTGGACAACTGTCCTGAGGTCTGATGGATCACAATCTGAGATTCTGTTTGGAAATCATGGACGCTGCATCCTCCCAAGTTAAAGAGGAGAGGGACCATCCAGCTTGTTATCAGCTCAGTTCTAAAGCCAGCATCTGTGATGGTACAGGATGCATTAGTGCACATGGCATGGGTAGCTTGAACATCTGGAAGAAACCCTCATTCTGGATGACATACAGGTTTTGGGGCTGCATTTGCTGCCATCCAGACAACGTCTCTTTCAGGGAATGTTCTAGTTATTTCATCAAGAAAATGTCCAACCAAATTCTGCACGTATTATAACAGCCAGAAGAGTCCGCTGATAAACTGGCCTCCTGCAGTCCAGACCTGTCAATCATTGAAAACATCTGGAGCATCATGACATGAAAAATACAACAAAAGAGACCCTGAACTGTTGAGCAGCTGAAATCCTTTATCAGGCAAGAATGGGACCATATTTCACTTTCAAAACTCCAGAAACTGGTCTCAGTTCTCAGACCATCTCAGAGGTCTCAAAGTGCATTATAATATTTGCCTCGCATTCACACTCACACACACACCAGTGGCAACAGCTGCCACACAAGGTGCTCAAGGATTCGGGTTCTCAGTCTTTACCAAGACACCACAGAATGAACTGAACGTGGGGATGAGTTCATATATGAAGAAGTGGCTGAAACAAGAGTCAAGTCCAGCATAAACCCAGAGTGAATACACCGTTGTACATGCGAGGCTGACTTATTTATACTTGTATTTTACAATATTTACATTTTCACATCTGAATTGTATTTCCTTCCTTCCTCTTTATCTTTCTTGTAAATTGGGTCTTTTTTATTTTTCTTATTGACTCAACACCTCATTGGAGACACAACTTTGTTGTTAAAGACAATAACAATAAAACTTTCTTGATTCTACTTATTTCTGACAGATGGTAAAACTAATGTTGTATAATAAGTAAGTCATTACGGCACTAAAAGGACGCAATCAATTTCCTGTTATTAAAGTAGGGAGACTTTACTTTTTAACTTGAACCTGAAAATTGGGGCCAAACATCTGTGGCTCATGTGAGACAAAATACAATTCCTTAACATTTGACCTTCCCCACACATGTGGGTGACACTCCCCTTTTGGCCGGTCGACTCCTGGCGGTCCGGACGAGGTCCATGCCGGCACCACGGTCGGCCTCGGCCTCTTCGAGGTCCCTGACATGCAGGACTGCCCCCTCTGTCAGCCTGGCGTGGCTGATCAAGCTGTTCCAACAACTGGAAGACATCACAAGTTAAACACTCATTATTTTAATTTGATGCTAATCATGTGTTAATGAGACTAATCCTCGCAATGATTCAGGTAATTTGCTTAATGGCTGCCTAGAGTCCAGATTACAGCAATCCGTCACGTTTGATAAGACGTCTGTTGCGGGGCAGGGGGGAAACTCGGTGGAGGAGAGGAGGACAGGGAACAGGTGAAGGCCAGCGGGCCTCCGGGAGAGTGAAGACATGCTAGTTCGTCAGCCCTCTCACCTTTGAGCTGTTAATGTCTTGGCTCTGCATCGGAGGTGGGTGGTGGTGGTGGTGGGTGGTGGTGGTGGTGGTGCGGTTTAGATTCTCCCCTCAATCATCACTCTACACACTATTCACTGTTTCCACCGAGCGAGATGCTAAACAAGCACAAAGACGACTCTTCATCCTCACAGCGAGACATTTTTCTTGCATATTATTCTAAACGAACAGCATTTTTTCACCGATTGTCTCAAGATTGCTATTGATTTTATTTTAAAATCAGGTTTTATGCAAAGATGAATTCTGTAGAGATACAGTGGGAAAAGCAACAAGACAGTTTTAAAGTGCAAATAGATGATAAAAGGAGAACTTGAATGACAAAAACTAAGAAAAAACATAATTTACTTTGTCTTTTTTCCCCATTCAGTCATGCAGTAGACATGGTGTTCATTATAAGATGGTGGGAGGTCCGGGTATCTGTTTGAACAAGGCAGCTACAAGCTAGTTTGGCTAGTTTGAAGCTGAAATATTCAACAAGGACGTTGAAGCATGAATTCACCTTCTGGTTTGTAAACTGCTGTTTTGAAGCCTCCAGAATTTTGGCCATCTTGGCTGTTAGAACCAGAAGTGACCATATTTGGAGAAGCTGGGGGAGGAGCGAGGGAGGGATGAACCACGGTGACGCTGTGCCCGCCCACCTGACTCCACCTGGGGCATGTCAATCAAACCAGGCACGCCTCCAAACAAACTTCTTGTTGATGATGGAATAATTTTCAGAAGAACCACAAGAACTCTGATCAGAAGAGGGAATTTATCTGATGACATCATAATGAACTCTTACTGACTCTGTATTTTATGAGAGAAGTTGATGCTTTTTGAATAAGAGTCCAGTGAAGACCGAGTATTGTGGCCCGATGGTGCCTTCAGCATCGTGTAGACTTCAGGCGAGGCTGTGGTCAATGCAGCTTCCAGATAATGTGAGCCAGCAAATCGGTAATTTCAGATCGGACCTCCAATAAGTACAAAGTCAATACACAATTTTTCTTTATATATTTACACATAATTTCACAGGTTCTAAATGGCAAATTTGAGCCTGTAAACCACATTTTGAATTTGACATTTAATAGACATCAAAGGCTTTAAAAAGAGATGTGTTTGGTTCTGTGGTTAACGGAGTTCTCAGCATGACAACATGCAGTTCGATCAACCACGTTTTCACTACTTTTGCCAAGAAGTTCTGTTTCAGTGCGGTTTTGTTTTTTGTTTGTTTGTCAGCAGGATCACCAAAAAACAACTGAGCCTATTTCCATGAAACTTGGTGGAAGGATGCAGCATGGGGCTAAAGAGGAGCTCATTACATTTTTGAGGAGATTCTAATCCTGTGTTAGATCCACTAATATATAATATAATAATAATAATAACAACTTTATTTATATAGCACCTTTAAAAACAGAGTTTACAAAGTGCTCTGCAGAGAAGCAAAGCATAGTCGTACATAACGTCAATACCGGTAAACATTTAAGAAAACAGAAGGCAAAAAAGACCAAACCATAAAGGTAATGAATACAAGAAAACCAAACAAATAACCAAAACGAGCAAATGGAATAGAAAACAAACAAATAAATAAATGAATAAAATAAACAAACAAAAACAGGGGAACAAAAGAACTGCATAAAAGGACATAAAAGGACGACATCACTTAAAAGCAATTCTATAAAAATGGGTTTTAAGAAGTGATTTAAAAGAAGTTAATGATTCTGCAAGCCTTATCTCCTCAGGTAGGTCGTTCCAAAGTCGAGGGGCCCTAATGGAAAAAGCACGGTCACCCAAGTATATATATATATATATAAGCCAAGTATCTTAAAATCCAGCAGTAAGATTTAATCATGACAAACACGTTTACCTTCACTGTACGCCGCCAACACACTGCAGCAGAAGTCATTCTTCATTAATGCTCCTCACCACACGTACACATCCAAGTACAAGTTCATACACAGTTTCTGTTACATTCAGACATTTACAAATCCATACTGGATGTATACAGCGTATCAGAGCTTTACACCTTCCATGTGCATGTTCACTTGAACATAGTTTCTGTATACAGTCTGATTTTTGCACCTTCCATGTATTTATATGTGTGTAGTCCTGTATATGTTATTTAAGAACTGAACTACCTGTACACATAAAACAATTTACGTAGAAACCACAACTCGTGCGATACTTCAACTCCCTCCACATTTGTCAGGCTGGGCCTAATCCAAATATGTCTTTATATTCTCATAACTGTTTTATTTTGTATTGTCTTTATCTTTCTATTTCCTTTGTGTTGCGCTTGCACCCTTTTCTTCAATTCTGTTGTACCCTCTGAAATGACATTAAAAGTAATTCTAGTAATAAATCTGCCTCCATGTCACATGAGAGTAAGTTCCACACAAAACTAGCAAAGATATAATGATAAATTAAAAAAAGGTAAAACAAACCGATCCTAAAGATCAGGAAGTGTAAAATTATTAGATCAAAGCAAACTGTTCAAATAAACAATAAAAAACAAAATTATTAAGAAAATTTAGTTGGAAGTGAAGTAAAAAATAAATGAGCCCCAGGTCTGTTGCAGACGGACACCTCGTGGGAGAACACATTGTGGGGCAGATGAGTCCGTCCTGAGAGGAGGAGTGAAGGAGTGAGACCTCCACCCGGCTGCTACGCCCCTGACAAATGGCGGCAGCATAATGACCTGAGAGCTAACAAATATAAATCGTTTTCTCCTGCGTTTTTACTGTCGTCAAAACAAATGCTCATTAGCCTTTTATGAGGGATTGTGTGAATAATAAATAGATCCTAATTACCCCCCATCACAAATGCAAATGTGTGAATTAAAAGCAACGGGTAGTAAAACAATCGGCCGACTTTTCCCGGCTAATATTAAACGTACAGTCACTGAGTTATTGAGCAGTTAATGGGTCGAAGTCATTTCTGCTTTACTTTATATTATTAATCTTCAGGTTGGAACCAGTTTTGGACTCCAATTATTCTCAAATGTTTTTATCTTTTTAGCAGTTTGGTCTAAGATGATTATTAAAGCTTTTGCCTTCGCTCTGACCTTTGACTTCCTGACGATTAAAACAACAAATGTTCACTTTCAGTTTTGCGGTACATTAAGGTAATGGGTTACGTGCCCTAAACTTGGTTTATGATTGGTTTTGCACACCCATCCTATCCCACATTAACTGCAGCTATTTGCATATTGTTCACCAAACAAACAAATAAACAGCTTTGGACAGCATTATCATGGAGGGAGCTTTAAAACAATGGCACTTAGTCAAATCAGCATCACTGGTCACATCTCTACGCCACCTAAATCAGAGGATAACCTATATTTTACACTAATCTGGGCTAAAGCATGTCAGATGCCTGTACATGGGGTCCAATCCAGGCGGAGAGCTTATCTGTGTTTCACCTGCTGAGTGACAATAGACTGAGGAGTCGGCCCGGTTTGGCATCCGCAGCCTCGGACCGCACCGCCTCCACCTCCACCTCCCCTCCCCCTCACCCCCCTCCTCCACCTCCACCTCCATCTCCATCACAGCTAAAGCTGCCGCATGTGTTACTGAACGCACAACCGCTTGTTGTTACCACGTCCCACTCTGACAGCTGGGTCTGCTCAGAAACACACACACACACACACACACACACACACACACACACACACACACACACACACACACACACACACACACACACACACACACACACACACACACACACACACACACACATACACACATACACACACTCACAATGCACTACCATCTCAGCTGAGCTTTAACAACAGATGAAACAAATAAAAGATCGACCGACTTGATTCAGAACGTGTTGGGTTAAATCACCGTCACCTCCTTTGGTTCAATCAGGTCAATTTTATTTTCATTATACGTGATGTCAGCCTGCTAAACAGAATAATAAATTATTATTAAGACAATGTCCTTTGTCCCAGCACATGAACCCCTGCGGTATCGTCCCTTTCCCTTTTTAAGCAGCTTGCCTGGTAATCCGCTGAAATCACCTTCCTCTTCTTTGGTTGACACCATCATATATTCTGCATCATCTACTTTTTCTAAAAGATTCATCTTGTTTAGACAAGTAAAATCAAAGACTACACGCTGAATCAATTCATTCATTTCAAGCATCATATCAAGATTCACTTCATGTTATTTGTCATGTTTCCATTGCTTCACATCGTTGGAACCTCTGAGACCAAGAACCTCATCTCACTGTGAATATGGTCTGTTCCTCCTCCAGAGAATCATTTGTTCCATCCTACTGGGCCTCGACCTCCAGTTCATTTTAACCAATCAGCTCGCGCTAAAACCGGCCGACACTCTGCCACCGTTGCAGATACCTACCGTGTCCACCAGGGTTTTTACTGAGTACTGAATATTTTTTAAATTGTTTTAATGAACTCCAGCAGCTTACGAGGTGCTGAGTGTTTATTGAATGTTCAGCGATAAAAAAAAATATATATATATTTACACTGCGCTTGTCACTGTCAGTGAAGGAGAGGCGGGACAAATGCAGTTAACCACCAACACTGGCTGCTGATTGGTCCGCCCTTCAGAGCGGCTCTACAAACGTTAATACGAGTCGAGTTACCGGACTGTATTCACAGAGAAGGAAACTGAAGCTGTGAGACAGTCGGAGCAGCCGGTTTATCTCCTCCTCTAGAAAACTAAATAAAAATGAGGATCTTCACGTTTGAACTATTCTTGACTTTGTGATAACTGGCCTACTGACAGGTCTGTGAGGTTAAAGCATACAAATATGTTTCAAAAGAGGAAATAAGATTTGGCATTTGTTAATCAGTCCCTCCAGGATTTCTAGGAGTTTTCTTGTGATTGTTGCGATCCAAAATGTTTGATTTTGCAGCGGATTTTCTCAAAAATTGAGTTTTAAGTGAGTTTCTTACATAATATTTATTTGCCTTAATTATTGCGATTGTAAAATCGTGATTTCCTGGAGGGACTGATTAATCATACAAGAGTCAGTTTAGGCTTAGCGTTCACCCAATATATAAGACAGCTCAACTTTGGTATCAAAATCTAATCAAGCTAAACAAAACCCAAACCGACATCTCTTTGAATGCAGTGAATCTAAGTTTGATGAACTTTGTTTGGATAAAACTAAAACCTCCCAGTGAGGTGAATGGTGCTGTGAGGTAGTTCAGATTGAAACTGGTTCAGATTCCCACAGAGATGATGGGGTGACCCACCCCCACCTTACCCAACCCCTCCACCGTCACGTAGATTACGCTGTCCAACAGAAAGCTCCGTCTCCTACACGGGGATTAGAGGAAAGGTAGCTCACCGCGCTGACTTTCATTTCTGTTATTGTTGGACAGGCAGCTGTATGTGGATTTAGCAGCTCTCAGCTCAACTGTAACTATGTGTGGATTAGATCTGCCCGATCCATTAGATGGATTATGATTATTACTGCGTCCCAATACATTTCTGGTGTCACACCCCGATGCGCTGGGTTACATGTGGGTGAAGATTTATGGAGAGTTTCACTCATGATTTGCAGCTTGTTCTAGATTCCACCGCTGTATTACACTCTGTTACTGCTGCATGTCCACAAAAGGAGGCCAGACAAATGGGGGCAACTGGACGTGTGGAGAAAACTCATTTAACATCCAGTAATATGGAATCACTTCCTTTGATCACAAACATTTAATCATCATTTTAATGTGAAGAACACATTTCCCACAAACCCCGTCACTTCCTGTTTCTCCTCTTGTTCCTGTTCCTCCGGTGAACAGAGTTTTATTTGGAGATGAAAACAGCAGCAGAGACTTTCTGGTTGAAATGAGGAGTTCTTGTTGGTAATGAAGAGAGTTTTGTTTGAAAAGATTTACTTCATGTTTTAATACTTTCAGCACAGATTCTCATGATGATGTTTTTGTGAAAAAATCATAGAAATTTAAAAAAAAATTAACTAGTTCTGACAGAATTAAGTCCCACAGTTGCTGGTAAATCATCAAATTTAACAACTTATTTTAATCAAACTTATCATATCAACATTTTACCAAATTGATGCTTAAGAACATGATTACAAACTGCTATGTAAAGAGAAAAAGCTTTCATTTTATTAAAAATGATATGAACAGACAGACCATCGGTGTGTATGTGGAGTTCAAACAGAGTGTCGCCCTCAAATGAAAGTTGGTTGTCTTTTGTGTTCCAGAACTAAATCCCCCCTGCAGTGAACCCTGAACTCAGAGGTAGAAATATATCCCTGTTGTTGTGAATCGGGCGGCGCTCTGCTCAGCTCTCTGTAGCTGCTGCCTTTCTGATCACTGGGCTGATTAATAGGGGTTTGAATTGGAAACTTAATTGGATGTGGTTACAATTATAAAGCCGTGCTCTCCTCGGAGCGGCAACTCTGACTGTCGGTCGGCGCCGGCGGGGGAACAAGACATCAGTGGGGGGGGGGGGGGGGGCATGTCCTGTCACACCGTCCCCGAGCTCCTCCAACAGACAGGGACGCGAGGTGTGTCAGATTGGAGTCGCCCACAGTGGAGCCGTTAACACACCCCGCCTGCTCTGATGGTGGCAGCCGCTGACCTCTGTCAGGGTCTCCGGTCAACGGCCAGTTTGTCCCAAACGACCAGCGTTGGTGGAACAATCTCAACCACTTTTGCACATTTAGTTTCAGGATTTACTGCTCGTGACTTCTGCGGTCGTTGAGGTGTAAAGTTTTATCATATGGAGACTTCTTTTTCTTCAGGTTTACTTATTCACAGAAACACAAATTGCTCTTTCCCCAGCACAGTTGAACACACCGCGCCTGGGGCTGCAGGGTTTTGGTCACGGAGCGGGTATGTGGCGTGACCTCGGAGCTCCACCGGGAACGAACATGCTCAGCAGGGCCGACTCTGCTTTTTTTCCTCCTTCAACACTTTGACTGTATTTGATCCATTCACTCAGCTTTTCCAGCTGATAAACCCTCTCAGAGCCCCCCCCCCCCCTCACATGCTCCCCCCTCTCTGCAGTTGCAACCCCCCTCAGGCCTCCAGAGGTTGAGGGAGCCCTCTTCTGGTGGGAGTCTGCCTTACACCGCCACTGTCCTGTACCACCACAGTCAGGTCTGATCAGTGCAACCTAACGGGCTCTGTCACAACCACAGGATCACTCCACCCGGTTCCAACACAACACAAATGATCATCTCTGACATATGCAACATTCTTTTCCTGCACTTTTCCCATAAAAGAAACAAATTAAAAGATGAGGGATTTCAAGCTTCTTTTTCTACAAGCTCCTTTTAAACAGTCTGCAGCAGCAGCAGCTTCCACCGACAAATACAAATGGGCAAATATTAGATTGTTGCCAAAAAACTCCTGGCTTATATTGTATTAAAGTACAGAAAGTTAAATATCTTTACATGGAGGGAACAACCTCTTTCTGTAAACTGTTCATGTTTCCTCTTAAATCTACAATCCTTGACTGTTTTAGGGAATCTAATAAAAGTCTGAATGATCAGAAGTGAACACATCAGCTGTTGCATTTCCATAATTCTGCAAAGCCAACTATATCTACTGGACTGAATGAAGGCTCAAACAGCTGAAACATCTTTCATCAGCAGTATTTTGTTTTACCTAAATTAATAAGCTTCAGTCTCCACAGCCCATGAATAAAGACAAATGTCCATAACATGTTTCTAGAGCTCAGTTTGTAGGTCCTCTAATTGTTGTTTTGGTCAATACAAAATTAAAAATACTTCTCAGTCATTCAGTTTGTAACAATGAGGCAGAGAAAAGATGCAAATCCATTGACTGCAGTCGGTGCAACCTACAAATGTTGGGCATTTTCATTAAAGAGGTAGTTTATAAATAACACGGATTATTTAAATTAATCTTAATCCATTTCTGTTGAAAATTAATCTTGAGATTCTGTATGTGAGGGTGCAGTTTAAAAAAAAAAAAAACTAATCTGAACTGGCATGTGAAATTTCACATGCTAATAATACTGAAATAAAAACATTTACACAGAAAGTCTTTACGAGCAAGCAGAGTAAATGTGGACAATCTTCTCATTAGGTTTTGATGTAATTCATTTGTTTGTTTGTATTATTTATTATTATTATTATTTTTTTTTTTTTTAAAGAATATCAATGAATTCAGGGTGACAGCACTAACACTATTCTGTATGGGTGGAGGTCTCCCTCCATATGGGCAGAGAGGGCGGAGCTTTGATGTCAGTCAACACAACATGCGGTCGGAGCAACAGTGCGAGCGAGTGTTGCCGTGTTTACATTCACATGGATGCACATATGTGCACAAAAGCATCATCCAGTGACTCCTCTGACCAGTTAGCCGTGTGTTGTTCTCTCCATGTCCTGATCTCCCTCTGCACCCCCTCCCCCCCCCCCTCTGTTGAGAGGCCAAGTTGATAAAGAGAACGTTTCATTTCATTCCCAGCATCAGCACCACGAGCGGCTCTGCATGAGCGCTCCGTCCATCAGAGCGTCCGACCAGCGAGGAGGATCATGGAGCAGCGAGGAGGATCATGGAGCAGCGAGGAGGATCATGGAGCAGCGAGGAGGATCATGGAGCAGCGAGGAGGATCATGGAGCAGCCGGCGAGGAACAAACGGGCCGAACACAGAGACCGAGAGAGAGCAGGACACAAACATATGTGCACGTCAGAAAGTCATGTCCTATTTAAGTGACTATTATTAGAGTGGGTCACCATCTGCAAGATAAAGCAAAGGGGGAGGAGGAGGGGGGGGGGGCTGCGATTATGAAGATTATTTTAAAAACAAACATATTAGTACATTCTAATGCTAGCTTGTTAGCTGACGAGCAGAAATCTAACGTGTGTCGTATGATGACTTTTCAAGCAGCAGCAAACGTTGCAGGTTCTCCTGCATTCATCCAGTTTACATGGTGACTGTTTACTTTCTATTAGACTCAGTGTTCCCATGACTTCAGCTGTAATCCACGGGTTGCAGCACTAGTTATAATTCTACTGGATAAACACACATCAGAAGCACCCTGTTGGTAGCTCAGGCTTTCAGTTAACCTGATGACATCACAACGTCATCATTGGAGCCATTTTGTTAGACTTGACAGAACTCCTGAAGGACGACATTAGACATGAACAAATGCCGAGTAGCCGAGTATGGTGGCTAAACTGATCTCTACTGAACGTTAGTGAGGAAAATGGATTTTTTTTTTGCTAAGAAGTCAAAACAACCAAGTTTGATGATGTAAAACAAACAAAAACGTTCATTAAGTGACATTAGAATAGCTTTTCTCTTTTCAAGCCAATCTCTACCTCCTCCTCAGGTTGTATCTTTTTTTTAATTAATTGCTGCCAGTGTAAAAAAAAAATCTATAAATTCTTGAATATTCTGCCGTTAGCCCAAAAAAATGCATCAACCCAAACAAATCTCCTCCGAACCGTCTGGGCTCGGCGTCGTGTCAGAGAGCGGCAGCAGCTGAGCAGAGCGGCATTAATAAGTCAGACCTCTGCCGTCGCTCCAGTGTGCAGCTAATCGGAGGGAGTATGTTGTTCTCCGAGCTAATGTCACCTTGCTATGAAGGCACATATTGCGCAGTGTGAGAGCAACTGGTTTTCAGCCCACACAAACAAAACAGATGTTGTGGGTGTCAGGGGTCGATGTGCAAGCTGCACGGGCCTTAATCAACTATTTAAACAGCTGAGAGCCGACGACGTCATAGAAACACAGATTAACGGCGACTTTCAACTCCCTCTGATGAGACTGGACACATTTTCACTGGAATTCACCTCATTATTCCTGTTGTATGATATTTCATCTCTATAACATGTCCACACTTATGCTCGTAAAGTCAGTAGTTTATGTTTGCATATAGAGCAGCTACTACACTTCTGCACAGCATGCATTGTTCACTGCCAATTAACTGCATGGTTTGAAATCTGTGTTTCTTTAATGTAATGTGTCAGCAAAAGCCAACGAGGTCTGCATCATCTCGTGTACTCGTTGTTCTCTCCATGATGTTTCTCTGCAGCCACGTGGCACCAGCCACAGCCTGAAGTATCTGTATGGGCTAAAGATACTGATGGTCGCTGGGAGCCGTCTCCGAAAATCAGTTCCTCCTATGAAATACAAAGTCAATACATATTTTCCACAAGTCATTATGATGTCATCGGCCAAATTCTCTCCTTCTGATCAGTGCTCTGGTGGTCATTGTGAAAACAATTTAAGTCGCGTGTATTTTGCTGTCAGCTGGCGGTGGAGGAGGCAGTAGATAGTTTTGATGTTTGTCTGCTTGTAAATGTTTCATTTCTTAATGGTTTCTGATTTTAATGCACTTTGTCAGCAATTTTGCTTTTTAAGTAGAACGTACAATTGACCATCCACACTAGATAACATACCCATAGATCAGACCTGCTTTCTGCAGGCCCCGCCCCCTTTTGGGGTAAAACAAGTGACCCCCGCCGTAGACTTTCATGTAAAATAGCGGTAAACTATTAGAAAACCACCAGAGTTAAATGAGTTTATAAACGACCCGGAAACACCATGTCAAGTAAATATACACCCTCTGTGCCTGCGATGGAACAAACTGCATCGATTAAAAAGTTGAATTTGATCCCTGATCCCTGATTTTTGACAGGGAAAAAACAGCAGAGATGAGCGTTTTTCTCATCATTGTTGGTGCAACTAAGTACACAGCAACTCTTCAGGAGAGCGTTATTATTTAAGCCGGTTAGTTTAAAGCAGAAGTTTGGAGAAAAGTCTCAACGCCTTCCTGTGATTCTCTGTTGCTGTATGTTGGATTGTTTTTGGCGTGATGATGATGATGATGATGTCCTGGCTGACAAAACCTCGCTGTGATCTGTGATGCTGTCTGCGTGAGCTCTTCACTCCAATCAGGTTTCAAGTGTCGCTCCTGCTGCTCCACCTCTCGTCCAACATTTGGAGGGCCGCTGGGCTTCAGTTCGACTCCAACGCAAACTAACGGGTGACAAAATTCTTTGGAGTCTTGTTACTGTTTACATGATGAACATTAGTGCGACAGTCACACTCCTTTTAGCTCTACTTTGGTTTCCACTGACTTCACCTTCACCACTCACGTCCTAATGAAAGAGATTAAAGTGAGAGTGAATTAAACCAGTCGAGATTTGGTTCAGGAAATCAGAACATCGAGCTACGGGACACTAAACGCTCCTTCCTGCCCTCCCGATGGGTCTTTAAGCAGAAACTGATTTAACTCTAAGTGGATCCGGTGAGACAGCCTCTGTTAAAACTGATCACCCTCCGGATGCTCGTAACCCCGGCGCCTCCTTCCACTTGTCCCGCCTCGACTGTTATTGTAATGGCAACCTCTTCTCCTTGAAGCACGCTGCTCGGATCCAGACGGCTAAATGCTGACACGGCAGACGTGCACGCAAAGCAGGTCGTGTTTCAACTGAGCTTTCCACGACCACATGACCCACCTCCGTCCATGAACAGATCTGCCCTGGATGTGTGGGGGCCTCCCATTGGCTGCTGCGCCAGTGATGGCGGTAGTTCCCCGTCTCACTGACTGACAGAAGACGGGGGTGGAAAAGACATCAGACAAGTGAGACGGCGGACCAATACCGAGGAAGGAAGAGGGAGGAAAGCGCCCGAGGGTGTTACAATCCGTTTGTCAGGGAAACTCAGCGGCCACCAGAGCTCCAACCTGCGTCACTTTTAATTCCTGGTCTCGCAGCGTGATATCCCTCCTCCCAACCCGCCCCGGCACCCCGTCCTGTCCGCCTGGAGATAGAAGAAGGATGCCCCGGCCGAGGAGTGAGGCCGGCCGTAACAACATGTAGGCCCTGACAAATGATTGATTCCCTCCTAATTCCCTCAAATAGGATGTATGAGGACGAGGAGGGTGGAGAAGGAGGAGGAGCGGTGGATGGATTTGATGGGTGGGGGGGGGGGTGTAGAAGAAGAAACGGGGCGAGAGACAATAAGTAGGCCACCCTGTGTCAGGTAAACTTTGGGCTTGTAGCTAACTGGACATGTCAGGGCGGCTAAATGTTGAACTGTCATGGCGGAACAATGGGGTTAAAGATATGGCCTAAAAAAATCTTATGCTCGCGTCACATGGAGAGAGACGTGAGGGGAGGAGGGAGGCGGGGCTTAAATCGTGTGTTCGTTCTGATTTGAGTTTATTCTTGGTTGGGACACACGGATTCAAACTAAATTAAAGTATTTCGAAGGAGAATGGTTTACTAGGTTGTTTTCTTTGCATCGTATATTTGGGAAGGACGTTTATTTCAATGGCTGAAAAACATAGAGGTGTGAGCAGGAGAGGTCTTGCAGACAGTTGTACATCAGCATGAGACGACAAAAGTGGCAGAATATAATGTCACACACGTGCTAACATAAATAAAAAGTCTGCTGTTTGAGGAGTAGATTAGTCGACCGCTTAATGTTAAAAGAAAAGGAGATTATTCTGAAAACAGATGGCAAAGAGCTGTTTTCTATAGCTGTCAGCTAACCAACTGGCCAGCATGCTAATTTAGAAAATCACTCAGTTACTGCAAGCGAGCACTTGGAAAGTCTTCGCTCCATTAGAACGAATTCATTTCCTTTGGAAACACTTTTGTCCAAAGTGATTTACAACGAGTGTATTCAGTGTAGATTATTATTTAGCTCGTTGCAGTTTTAAGCATCAGTGGCAGCACATTTAAAATTCCTTTACAAGCACATCTGCTGCATGTTTGTAGACACACAACGTTGATTCAGCTTTTACAGGCATTTTGTTTTCACCTGTAACCATGTGTACTACTGGATTAACAAGTTCTCTTTTCTAACATCAAAAGACTGTTTTGGTTTTCAATTCAATTTATTAACAACTGCTTTTAGTTGTTTTTGTCGTGGACCATTTATCCTGCAGCAGCGACTGCTCTTACAGGCCGGACAAACAGAAAACTAAAAGACCGAGTCTCTGAGCAAAAGTACGCAATCAGAAGAGCAAACTGGTCTCGGTATGTGTTTGTGCATGTTTGTTTTTCTTTTTGTCTGACCAACACTAGCAGTAGTTAAAATCCAAAGATATGCAACTTACAGTGATATGAACTGAAAAGAATGCTAAAAATTATTTAAAAAAAATGTCTTTCAGTCGTCTGACTGATTAATGACCTAATGACTTCTGTGTTGTGCACCATAACAATAACTATCTGTGTTCCTCTGCCTTCAGTCGGCAGACTGAAACTCTAATAAGTCATGTGAACGTACGGGACAAACAACGGTGATCCGGCGCTCCTCTGCAGAGACTGGGCATCTGCCTCGGTTAATCAACGGCCCCTTCCCCCTCCCCGAGTACGAATTGCAATAATGAGTCAATTAATGTGCTAAAACGGTGATGAGAGATAGCAGAGAGAGGAAGAGGAAGAGGAAGAGGAAGAGGAAGAGGGAGGGGAGGGGAGCTGAAGACGGTGATGAGGATGACAGGACCGTCACATCAAAGGGAAGGAACCTAAAGGGAAACAGGACTCAGAAAAATAGTGTTGTGTCATTTCACTGGTAATTGACAGTTTATGGGTATCTCCCCGTGTGCATTGTGTGCATTGTGTGTATGTATGTGTGTGTGTGTGTAGCAGCCAGCGGTTGTTTGCAGTGCAGTGCTTTGGTTTTTATCACATCCACGGAGCCACACAGCAGCGTCCATGCATGACTGATGGTCTCGGCTGACACCCGCCTCCCCTGGCCTGTCTGTCTTAAGTGAGGAACCCCTGGGTTTAATTACAAAGGGCACATTGGAAATGAATCATGAGAGAAATGAGAGGGAGAAAAAGAGGGTGTATCAAAAAGTGACAATAGAGAGAACAGAACCAAACAGAGGCTGCAGTATAATGAGAATTATTGACGTTTTACTTTTCAGTTAAGCAGCTTTTATTACACGCAAGCACCTCGGTCCTGACCGCATCACTGTTGTACCAATAATGACGTTAAAACACACCCTCGAGTGTAATATTGTGATTATAAAACGAGTAAACAACTAAATAAAATATGTAATCTAAATGTTTTCATATTGTGGAGCAATTCACTCTCAAAACATACAACTTTTTGTTAGTGCGATCTCCGTTTCCATGGCAACACATGGAGTGTGACTCAGAACTGGAAAACAATCAGTCGCCTCAGCAGACTCTTATGTAACGTATGTAATGTTTACTAGTCCAGGAAGTAGTCCGACCCTTAGCAACCACCTAGCAACAGAGGATTTCTAGTCTCCAACTGAATAAATACAGAAAAATAGAAACACTAAACTGATCAGCTAGTTCAGTCTGGTTGGAACAAAGATATCTGATGAACAAAGATATCTGGGGAACAAAGATATCTGATGAACTAAGATATCTGATGAACAAAGATATCTGATGAACAAAGATATCTAATGAACAAAGATATCTGACGAACAAAGATATCTGACAAACAAAGATATCTGACGAACAAAGATATCTGATGAACAAAGATAATCTGATGAACAAAGATATCTGATGAACAAAGATATCTAATGAACAAAGATATCTGATGAACAAAGATATATAATGAACAAAGATATCTGACGAACAAAGATAATCTGATGAACAAAGATATCTGATGAACAAAGATATCTGATGAACAAAGATATCTAATGAACAAAGATATCTGACGAACAAAGATATCTGATGAACAAAGATATCTGATGAACAAAGATATCTGACGAACAAAGATATCTGACGAACAAAGATAATCTGATGAACAAAGATATCTGATGAACAAAGATAATCTGATGAACAAAGATATCTGATGAACAAAGATATCTGACGAACAAAGATATCTGACGAACAAAGATATCTGACGAACAAAGATATCTGATGAACAAAGATAATCTGATGAACAAAGATATCTGATGAACAAAGATAATCTGATGAACAAAGATATCTGACGAACAAAGATATCTGACGAACAAAGATATCTGATGAACAAAGATATCTGACGAACAAAGATATCTGACGAACAAAGATAATCTGATGAACAAAGATATCTGATGAACAAAGATAATCTGATGAACAAAGATATCTGACGAACAAAGATATCTGACGAACAAAGATATCTGACGAACAAAGATATCTGATGAACAAAGATATCTGACGAACAAAGATATCTGATGAACAAAGATAATCTGATGAACAAAGATAATCTGATGAACAAAGATATCTGACGAACAAAGATATCTGATGAACAAAGATAATCTGATGAACAAAGATATCTGACGAACAAAGATACCTGATGAACAAAGATATCTGATGAACAAAGATATCTGATGAACAAAGATATCTGATGAACTAAGATATCTGACGAACAAAGATAATCTGATGAACTAAGATATCTGATGAACAAAGATATCTGATGAACAAAGATATCTGATGAACTAAGATATCTGACGAACAAAGATACCTGATGAACAAAGATACCTGATGAACTAAGATATCTGATGAACAAAGATATCTGATGAACAAAGATATCTGATGAACAAAGATATCTGATGAACAAAGATATCCATGTTCTCATGTGTTTTTAACATTTTAGCTCCGTGTCATGTGTTCAAACCAAACCGGTCCAGCTAGCCTCCTCTAGGACTGTAAGTGCGTGACTATCCGTGGTGTTACGGTACGGGTGCTCGGAGCGACCAAAAAGGACCAAAAGAGACCCGACTTCACCAAATGGGTCATTTAATAGAACTATAACAAGTAGAAACTACATTATATTACATGTTATATGGAATTATATTCAAATTCTATTTTCCCATGTGGAAGAAGTGAAGCGTTGTGAATACTTTCCAGATGCACTAAATCAATTGCAGCTACTTACTACTACTAAGAGTAAATTATTTCATTATTGATGCATCTAATGAACCAATATATTGTCCATTTTCTGGACTTTGTGTCTGAAGTTTTGCCGCTGACTGCTGCAGTTCATCCACTCATGTGAGTAAAGCCTACATGTACTTAGGGTTGGGTCATTATTGTGCTGCGTATGCATGATCAGTAATTGAGAGAAATGTGATGAGAGCCGGCCAGCGCCTCGGTGAGGCTGCATTCAATGTGTCGTGATATGGAAGTCTGGCCCAAAGTGGTGGCAGACCTACAACCACACCTCAGTGTTTCTCCATTCACTGGCTCACATGAGGATAGTGTTAATATACGAATTTACAACATAAGAATACAACAAAAGTTGTATATTCTGCACCAAAAATACTTTGTCTTGATAGTACAACAAGAGTACAAGAGTATTACTTCAGATATGCAGTAAAAAAGAAGGACTCTTGAAACTGCAATATTTTTCTGATTGTAGTGAAATATTTATTATTCACCTTTGCAGCTTTATAAGAGATTCTTCTGTTTCATTTTATGTATTAGATTTTTCAAGTGGAAATGAGGTACTGATTGATCATTTCTGACATATTGACTGGTCACCTTGTTCAAGTGTGTGAGTATAACCGATGGGTCCATACATGGCTGCAGGCGAGAGAAAAAATAACATTTGGTTAGAATGATCAGAAATAAAGACATTCTACCACAATGCTTTCATCAAGAGTTCAGCGTATGTAAATGCTCTGAATAGAAATATAAAAAACATCTTCTCTGTATCCGCCTACACAAACCTTCAACTTATACAATACAAGCTCATACACAGAGTGCACTCGGCGGGACACTTCCCACTGTCCCCTCTGCTGTGAATGCAAGGAGACGTGTCCAACGTCGCGCTCAATAACACAACCAGTAGAATACTTTCTGTAGCTTTAATTATTGGCAAGAAGACCCCCCCCTCCCCCCCACACACACCCTCCCCGACATACTCATGCACGAGCACATGTAGGGGCAGACGGCTCATTTCTAAGGTGTAACCACAGCTCCTACAGTGACAAGTCAATAATATATTGACTATTTAACTAGTCAATATATTGATTATATACTAGAACAACTACTATTGCTTTAATTTAATAAAAGTCAACAAGAGAGTTCTGTTGTTTTCAACGGTTGTTTTAAGTGTGATTGTCTGAGTTTGGTCACAACATTTAAGAAATGAGGGGTTTCTGTCCAATAAAACGCCAGAAGGCTTTTAATTTGAAATAATACAGGAAGTGTTGAGTTAACTTTGACAGCGCAAATGTCAGCGGATCATAGCAAGACTTCAGGTTGATGTCGTGAATCAATTAATACACCTTAAATGTAATTCTAACAAATTTGACCATCTGTTTTGTTTTTATTGTCTCTCTTGAATGAAACGCTTCAGATCTTCAAACACTGAAAACATGGAAATGAATTTCAACCAGACCAACAAAACTGGACATTTTATTTCCTGACTTGAAGAAAAGAAGCGGCGCAGCGTCGTTCCGGCAGCACTGCACCGTTAGAAACACCCACTCTGGAATAATTAGCATTTATACCAAAATGTATTTATTTGAAAAGTTCTCACAAGGTCACGTGTCAAGTCATTCACATTCATGTGTGTCACACAGTATTTACATAAAGAAGCGACACAGTACCATAAACCACCAGTAACCAATCGCTGCAGCCCTCTTTAATTTAGAAAAGCAGAGTTGTGTTGAAACGTGATAGTGCATGCAGACACCAGTGAACACATGCGGCATTAAGAGACGCCGCTATTACAAATTGGCTGCGAGTGTAATTACCCCTGTTGCTAATTGTCCCCTGTGAAAGTGGCGCTGCCCATGCCATTACAATCCACAGCCACTTCAACCCTGCTGATCAATTATTTCCACTCTTGAATAATTAATAACAGCCTAATTGTCCACATCTCCGGCGAGGAGTCGGGGCCTCATTTACATCGACGACGGCAGCGTAATCTGTGCAGGACGATTCGCTTCATATTCTTGTTGTACATGACGTTTCTCTGTCACTCTGTTTTTCATTACAGCTAAACACACAAACGGAGATGGGGGAAGTGTTCACACGGTTAAAACCCACAGCCACGGTTAAAACCCACAGCCACGGTTAAAACCCACAGCCACGGTGACCCGGCTGATCAATTATTCAGAGCCATTTGCCTTTGAATCAGTCACTGACACACTGCATGGACGACGGGCGCTTGTACAGCGACTAGCAGAGCAGCAGGGGGTCCAGGTCCCAGCGGAGCTTTAGGTTCAGAAGCCTGTACTCTTACTTTCAGCCTGTCACTCGAAATCACAAACGACCTTTAATGCTCCCTCCCCCCCCTATTCCCCCCCCACCCCAAAGCTGGAGTAAATTAGCATGTGTCTCTGAGGAGCTCCTTTACAAGGCGAGGGGCTTTTAAAACACGTCGTGTCTTATGAACGTGTGATAGCAAAACGCAAGTGGAGTCGCTGTAGCGTTCACAACGATTCAGGAGGAACAGTGGTAGGAGCTGAAACACTGCAGGGTGGAGGAGCGGGAGGAGCGGGAGGAGCAGGAGGAGCAGGAGGAGAGGAGGAGCAGGAGGAGCGGGAGGAGGAGGAGGAGAGGAGGAGCAGGACGAACAGGAGGAGAGGGAGGAGAGGAGGCCCTAAACACGATCCTCAGCACCAACAGATCAGGACCAAATAAAAGGGAAAACATGGGAAAGTTAAGGTGTTTCCAGTCAGGAAACAGGTCCACTGAATGGTTTGATGAGGATGATGAAGATGATGAAGATGATGTGTTGAGCCTTTCACAGTCACCAAATCTTTTTCCAACTCACCTAAATTTAAACTCTTTACAATCTTCAGCTTGACACCAAACAAGGAACAATCTTTCCTCCAATTGAGTCCCACAGACTTGTGGCCTTGAACACAGACTCTCTTGCAGTGGTAAAGGAGGAGGAATAGATCATTAGAAGATGTGTCAGAACCAACTTCAATCACAGCCAATCAAAGCAGCTCCTCTCAAATCCCTTTAAAACCAGCAGTTTCTTATGAATGAAGAAGGATCCGACCAACATCATCATCCAAACTCCACACCGGATGAAACCGACGACGGTGCTGCGAGTCGGCCTCCACGGGCAGATGATGGGCATCAGAAGAGTAACTAATACCAGGAGGTGGATCAATAAGTCCTGAGACTCCTCTTACAGAGCGCAGCATCGTGACGTCACGGAGCAGCAGCAGGATAAAACCCTGATGAGCAACTGGTACAAATGTCATCCCTCCATCATCATCAGTTCCTGAGTTGCACACGTTGTCCTGAGCTCTGTGGACATGAGCAGAGGACACGCTTCACATGTTGTGTCAAACTCAGGAAATCTGCAACAGGGACTCTTCAAATGCTTCAGAAATCGTAGACGATGCGTCCTCCAGGGTCAGACTGTCAACACCAAGTCATACTTTGCAAGAAAATGGCAAATTGGCGCAAACTCGGAAAATAGCTCGTTGCACTGCACCAAAAAATGAATGTGCGAAACAAAGTAGTCCAGACGAGCTTGTCAACATCACAGCCAACAGAACCACATCATTTGAAAGGAGCAAGAAAGCATTTCTGAGGTCCTACTGATATATTTCTGCTGATAATTTCATATAAATAAGGCAGTCTCAGTTTGTTGTGCTCTTAAAATGTTGAGGAAGAGAGTTGTCACACGAGGCACGATCAAAAAGTTCTGTTCTCTGTGATGTGCCAGAGAAGGTTTAACCTGTGGGAGGAAACATTCAAAGTCACTTGATCAATATTAGCAGCTGAGTTACACGTTGTTGTGACCGGAGGATCTGTGATTTCACCGCGGACCTGAAACTTGAGCACAGATCGTGAAACGTTCGTCCCAGGAAGTCAAATCCGGTGAGTACGTGTCGTGAGAATCTACGATTGTGTTGTTGCAGACTTTGCAGGAAACCTGTTTTGAACGTGCCGTGAAGACGTTTTCACGTTTTCACTCCGACGACTCACAACAAGATAGTTGAACTCGACGTCGGCCAGTCCGTGATGAAAACACCTGTCGTGGTCAAAGTGTGTGTAGCTCAGGCGCTGATGTTGATCAAGCAGCAAAACCTGGAATAGTTCCTCTGAAAGGTCGCAGCTTCACCCTTCTCTTTTTAATCCTCCCTCGTGGATGACCGGTTTCTCCTGTCTGCACTTCAATGTTTCTGTTATTTGTCTTATTGCTTTCAGTGAAAACTTGCTACTGTTTTTTTCAGACGATGCAAATAAAGTCTGTTGAAACTGCGGACAACAAGATGTGATGGAAGTTTGAGGCGTCTTTTGGAGGATAAGGCTTCCTTTAGTTCAACATGTTATTCTTGTGAAAGATTCTGATGTGCACCGCCTGATGCCTTCGTGCCAAGGCACTCTGCTGTCTTTGTCAAATTTATGCTAAAACATAAAAGTAATGCTTAGCAACATTTAACAAAACCTGTTGAGTGTTGCTAATCCTGGAGTGAGAAGTGTGGCTTTAGTGTTTTTTGTGGGATTTGTTGATAAAATGACATCAGTGTCATCCTTTCTGCCTGTCCGTCATCTTAAAGGAACAGTACGTGAAGCTTCTTCTCCTCCTACCAGTACAGTTGGAAACCTTCCCGTCTCCTGCTGGTCTTTCTACACGCACACTTTTTAAGTCATTTCCTTGAATGCCTTCTAACACGCAAACCACCGAGTCTTGTAGACGGAGAGGCCTTGAAAGCCCTTTTCCTCGTCCAGATGTTGGTGACGTCTCCCAGGCCGTTGAAGCCTGACACAGACAGGCGAAGTCGCTCAGAGACCGCAGACAGAAGGGAAATTACACGAGGAATAAAAGCTAGTTTGTGTGCTTTTCCATGCAGGCTTAAGGGAGCAGTGGGGAGGGCGCTTTAATAGACAGTGCGAGAGGTGGTGCGATGGCACTGGATCCATGGCAGCTGTTTCCTTCAATGTTTCATGCTCATAGCCACAGCTGCTCTCCAAATGAGAGTTAATATTGCAGGGGGGCCGTCCACCCTGGGTCGAGCCTTGTCGCATGGTCTGAATGTCAAACTCCGCCCAGCAGGGTGACACCGGCTCAAAGGACACACTGTGTATTTCCCCCTCTCTCCTCCTTTGCCCTCTCCTCCCCGTTGATGTGTCTTTCTGCCTCATTGGATCTTTTTCTCCCAACTGGACAAGGGTGAAATCTGTATTTTCCATGGGCACGCCAACGTGGTTTCAGCTTTAAATGAAAAATAAATGAGAAAATATAAGATGGTTGTCTCGCTGTCGCCGGGAAAAAGTCTTTGTCGACACAGATTTGACTGGTGTGTGTTTTTGAAGGCTGTCAATGATGGGGGTGATGTAGTGTTAAGACAAGACCAGAGTAGCCCAGATTACGTTTAGTTTCTTCGTTCTTAAGCGAATATTTTGTTTGTTTCAAAATTCAAGTGAATTCAAACTTCTGCAAATGAATCTAGATGATCACGTGAAATTAAACCACTTGAGTGAAAGCCATGAATAAAATACTTTGAGTGCTCGCAGCTGTTGAAGCACACACACGGGATTATGTTCAACCAAATATATAGGTACATTATTATAGTACTGTGTTTATTTCCAGACTTTACTGATCAGTCAGAGATATCCAGAGACGGCTGACGCTGTCAAATGTCCATCTGTCACCGAAAAATATAATATTCATGAAGACATTGTAATAATCATGTTCATGGTTTAAAGAGAACAACCCAGGTTATAAATTCCAGTCTAAAATAATCTAAAATCAGATCCTCGCAGGCCTTTCATTCATATGAATGTTCTCCTTCAGGGATATAACTTCTGCATTTGCTCTAAACAAAGTTGTTCCAAGCTGCCGTTGATCCATCCAACAACCAATGAGCACTCTGCACCATCATCGATCAACTGGTCCTCACACAAGAGACACTGTTCGTCATGGCCGCCCAGTACGACAAATATAACGTTTTCATATCCATATCCAGCTGTTTATGACCAATTTAGTTTAGTTATTTGTAGAAACAGTCCCTTACAGTTAAATCTTCTTCGTTTTCAGTTATTGAAAAACAGAAGCTCTGCTCCCTGAGCATCTACGAATATCTATACGGTAGATGCCCGAACAGGGTGGAAGGAAACTGTGAGGAAAACACGACAAGCATTTACATGAAAAGCATCTCTCAGTAAACACGATGTAAACACGGCTAGTTGCACACTCTTCCCACAGACCCTGGACCTGCAGTCTCCTCGGCGAGCCCTGCTCCCTCCGTGCTGATCGTATCCATAGTGATAGATGTAGGGTGCCCCTCCATCCTCTGTTTTGTCTCACTGTGACGTCGGGCACTAGATCCCTTCGGACCGCCACACACACACAGTGGTGGCGGCGATGAGCATGATTTGAAGTGTCCTGTCTGCGGCGGTGCAGCTGCATAAAGGAAACAGCTGCTGAAATATCACAGGCGGCCCCCCAGTGTCTCCTAGTATCTATCACACAGACACAGTGGCCAGCTCAGCCCGGAGAGAGAGGACACAACAAAGACATCTGCAAGATGGCCTCGGACACACAACCCCACTGATGTGAGCACTGCTGTGATGTCGTCTTCGCCGGGCGGATGACGAGCGCGCCGCTGTGATGTGCTCTTCTTCGGGCTTCATCTCGTTCCTGCTGTTTTCGTTTTTTGGGGGGATTTATGTTCAGAGTCTGAGTTTGAAACACAAAGATGGATTTCTGATGCTGCGTTCTTGTCTGATTCAAGGACGGTCCAGGCGTTTCAAGGTCACTCTGATTTTACTCCTGATCTTTGTCTGTCTTTATCAGCACTTCTTATTGTGTTCTTGCCCTCCAGAAAATGTCACTCTGGTTTATTGGTGTTTATATCTAGAGTCCAAATGACCACACGGTGTGCGGTATGAAGCATATAGTCGAAGACGAGTTGTGACAAAAATGATGCTGATGATGATCTTGAGTAGATATGAAACATATTTATGGTCAAATTTGTATGAGACACTTTGAACGCCACAAAAAACACGAATTGTGTCAGCACCTCCGTTTTTCCGACCATGCTGCAAAATAAAATGTGGCTAATATGGTCACTTCCTGCTCCAAACCGCTCCGAACTAACAAAGATGGTGACGGACAGAATCTGAACTGGAGGCTTCATAACGGACGTTTGGTGGCCGCTTGGTATGAATGCTTTTCTTTTCTCCGAGATATTCTAATGATACTTCCTCTTGGCCCGTTTATAACTACAGGGATCTTAAAATGACGCTTGTTGTGCCGTCTGACCCACTGAATATTACTCTGAGTAATCATCATTTGCAGTGAATTCCTCTGATGTAATGTACAAACAGCCTCAGCGCTGTGACATCAGCCGACCTTTTCAGTTCAGCTCAAAATGAAGAGGTCAACATTTCACTCAACTCAACTTTCCAAGACCGGTGTGATTCTGTACTACATGCCAGGGTCAAAGTAGTTATATTACATTACAATACATTACATTTATCTGACGCTTTTATCCAAAGAGACTTACAATCAGTTCATTTCAACCATGAGGGTTTAAAACCAGAACAACAGGAAGCAAGAAAATACCATTTCTTCAAGAAAGACAAACTACAAAGTTCTATCAGTAAGTTCTATTTTAAGATACTAAAGTTCTACTATTCAAGGTAAAGGAGGAGGAGGAGGAGGAGGAAGAGGAGGAGGAGGAGCAAGAGGAGGAGCAGGAGGAGGAGCAGGAGGAGCAGGAGGAGGAGCAGGAGGAGCAGGAGGAGGAGCAGGAGGAGCAGGAGGAGGAGGAGGAGGAGGTGTGTTTTTAATTTGCGGCTTATAAACTCTGAACTCTTCATTAATGAAACTGATGCACACACAGTGTTTATAAATGAGTGAAATACACTTCAATATCTCTTATTTGGGAATGTAAATTAAAAGGAGATTAAAAGCATGTAACTGTCAGTAACGAGCTGCTGAGGGAGAGATGGTCTGTTACTCTGCTAGAGTTGGATTTCTGTCAACAGCGTGAACCGGCAGCGCTAACATGACTTTAGTGGGTTACGTCTCTGTTGTTTGTTTTAAATGTGATTCAAGGTTATCATTATTCTGAAATGGCTTATTTAGAGACTTTAATTCCCAAAAAGAAAAAAGCAGCGCCACAAACAAGTGGACGAGATGTTCCTGCCTGATCCGGTGAGCACAAATCCCTCAATATGAACCATCATCAGATGACATGCACTCAAACACAGCATCCAAAACACGACGGAGCACGTAGCCGGCGTTTTCTATCACAGCAGACACAGTCAGACACACAGAAATGGCTTATTGGCCAGAAACAACAACGACACAAACACTTCCTGTCTCAGACGAGCTGGATCCTTCAGAATAAAAGCAGCAGCAGTTCTACAGTGTTTCATTTCATCCACTATTTAAACAAAGTAATCACTCTCTGTTTTCACTTTGTTCACAATGCTACCAGGCTAACCGGCGAGGTCCTAGCTAGCTTTTACTACAATACCTCAGTGTAAATAATAAATGAAATGTTAGCTCAGGAATCAGCGTGTCAATTTAAAAATGAATAATTAGGTGGATAGAGTTGGTCTCCCACCCCCAGCTATTAAAGTATGTCAGAGATAAGCTTACTGATTGCACAACAAAATTGAAAGCCACTGCGAGTCACTACGCTACAAGGGTTCAGTGTACGAGCGTATAAACATCAGATATATATCAGATATTTAACAGACTGCAGTAACACAACTCTCTCAGTCTGTCGGCAGCTGGTGGCGAGCTTTGAATCACGACATGAAAACTGAAGAAAACAAGTAACTCTTCACGTACACCCGAGGCACATACGAAACGACCGGGTGGAACTCAACGGATCTCCATCTCTGTTGTGTTCACGCTCAGAGCGTCTCCAGACTCAAGGATGTCACGCTGGTCTTTCACTCTTGCCTGATTATATCGCTTCTCTTTCTTGGATCAGACTCGGGACCTCCACCAGGAGCTGTTTGCTGGGGGTCATGTCCCTGATGATATTTTGGGAGGGCAGAATTGTCCCAGCATCTTTTTCACGTTGTCGACTGACGTCACAGTGAACGTTAAAAAGAGCCGAGTCAACTCCGTGCTGAGTGATGATAGAACCATCAACTGCTCGCTGGCTTCCCAATGACTTTCCTGAATATCTTATCCAACAGCCGCCTTGGTGTGGTCGCTTAGAGCAGTCCACAATGATGTGATTGGCAGGCGAGAGGCGGTGCCAATTCAAACAAGGGAACCAACAAGGCTTCAAATCTGAGCACATACTGTCAAATGAATGAAGTCCGTCTCAACGTAGACAAATGATAAAGAAGCACAGCAAGAGAATAGATGTTATATTCTACGTTTGTAAACCCTTTGGGATCACCAACACCTTGAATAGTAACTGTGATTTAATAACATACTTTTTCTTAGTAACTCTTACAATTACATTTGTTTTGTGTTTTAATTACATGTAACCAGTTAAAGGTCACTATGTAGTTTCTCCCTCACACTGGCTAGCATACGTTTTAGGCCATAAAATAAAACAAAAATAAACAGCACCGAGTATAATCAAACACAGACTGGACTCTGGGAACTAAAACTAAAACGTACCTTTAATAATGCTCATCTGGATGACGGAGTGATGACAACAGAGGAATGAGACACTGCAGAGGAAATTATATCACCAAACATCTGTTAACCGTCAGTTGATGAATCGTGTCCTGCATCGCAGAGACAATATCATGAAGATCATATTTCTTAAGGAAACACTTGATGTTCTTCTTTTCAATTCTCAACGGGAGTTTAAGATTCCGGGAATCTTTTTTTTTTTTTTACAATTTCATCTAATGAGACTTTGAAGGGAAACAGAAACCTCGACAGAGTTTTCTCTCACAGGCCTTCACAGCCACACCTGTTGCTCTCACGCTCCCCGGAGGATCCGCCGTAACGCTGACGATCACCGGACTGACTGAGAGGAAGAATGCTGCAGGAATGGGGATTGTGTTTGAGCAGCTGGAGTTCAGCCAGATGTTTTGGCAATCCAACATGCTGAAAGGTTGAGCGTGTTATTTGACAGATGAACATGTAAGCCGATGACTTCAATGTTTGACAAATTGACCCGAAGTTGCATCCATGTGTAGAAGTTCCACTCAGTTTGAGCACGAGCCTCCTTTTTCTGTCTGGAAAGATGCTGTGCAGAGTTCTTAACAGAAAGGGCCTGATTTACTAAGATGTCTGATAAAAAGTACTAAATTGCATGTTTATTAAAAAAATGTACAACGAGTAATTGCGTCTTTAACATCAAGTGCAAATCGTTCTATTTGAATTCACGTTTGCTCATTTTAAACTGATTCAATCTAAAAGAACAAACACAGAATGACCGCAAAAGGAAAATAAAATTTGATCCCACTCAAATTAAGAAATATAAATATAACATGAACAAAACACTACGTGGGAGATTATCAGCAAGAAAGCCAATGCTGTGGGAAAAACAAAAAGATCAATAGATCAAATTAAGAGAAGAAATTAGGCCAAAAAAAGGCTTCTTAACAAAACATGGTCAAATAAAAGAGGACGGAGGATGAGATCCTCCAACAAACACTGAGCAGCAGGTCCAGATCTTTGTGATGAGCAGCTGACCTGGTTTCATTCAGTGGGAACTTTATGAAGCGACCTGTGAATTCAGGACCACGGACAGCTCACCTGAAGAACAGGACAGATATCCCAGCAGAGATACCTACAGTACGCTGTTGGCTGTCAATCATCAGTCAGTTCATTCAATAACTCAGAAATATCATCTCTGGACAGACGACATGTCTGAATCATTTCTGCCTCTGACATCAGAAATGTTTAACGGGTGTAAAACCTCGTTCTCTACGTATTCTTTGGTTTCCTGCGTCTCCTTCACAATAAGAGCAGCCGTCTCTCCTGATGTTCATCTGATTAAAACCTTCAGTCGTACTAAAATACACTCCGATCACTTCTCCTGTTCATACTGTCAGGTTTAGGAAATATCATCACATCTATTTACATTCCCCCTCCCAGTATTTGACACGTTCAAGTAGGAAATAAACACGATCTTCACTGCACGTCGTCAGTAGATCAGCTTTGACATTGTTTTGCGGGTGGTGTGAAGTTTGCATGTGATTTTACATTAAAACTAATTTTGAATTAATAATCCAATTACTAAATCCTCTCAGTGCTTGAAAACACGATCTCCTCATTGTCATCCTTCTGCAGTCATCACAGACCCTTCATTTCACCAGGAGGCTCCTGTGCTCAGGATGAATATGTGTTGAACAACCTGTTTGTTAATATGTTCTGTTACTTGAACATGTCTCGCTGTGCTGCTACATTTCTTTGTGTGGTCCTAATAGAGATGATTCCCTCCTTGGTGAAAAGGTTAGCGTAGACGTCAGTCCTACTCTGCATGTGTGTGTTCCAGAAACCATTTGTCTCCCGTCTGGTTTTCTCTCTGCGCTGCTTCTCACATATGGACTTCTTCAAAGAAGCAGATTTCTGCAGGAGCCCGTTTCCCATCTGGCAAAGTCATATAGAAAGTCTCAGAGCCGAGCACACGGGGTGACACTGAGCTATATCAACAGTGACAAAAGTATATTGAATAATTATCTTTGGAATTAATACATTAGCCCAAACTTAAGTAAATGTCAGCAGATCGGTATATGTGCGAATGAGAGGGAGGAATGTGAAGGACGCTGCGCCTGATTAATCACATCTTCCAAAGTAATGTAGGCAGATGAAATGATTCTTACAGAGAGCTGTCATTACAATCACACTGGTCATTTTAGATATCTAATTCACCATCACAATCTTCCTCACAAGAGGGGGGAGAGAGAGCACATAATTAACTCATTCAGTGCCGATTACCTCCATCAAGGATTTCCATCCTATTACACAGGTAGTTTGAACAAAGCAATTGTAGACGAGATCGGGCAGCACGGACAGCCTGGCTCACTTAAACTCAGTATTTACCGTCACAGGAAGGTCCTGCCATTTCAGCCCGTCACTATGTTTCTGGGCAGATTTTTCCTTTCTGTTTATCAAAATTCTCCGTTTGAGGTCGATAACTTTGCATATCTAAACTCCCAGAAACCTGCAGTCTGCAGCGACCCTCAGCTGCTGCGTTTCATTCAATCACATTTGAGGATCTTGATTAATGTTTTGCATTTCTGTAACTTTAATCCAATTTTTGGCCTGTTTTATTTCTTTTATGTTTTAATCACTGTTTTTAACGTGTCCTTTTCTTTTGCCTGATGTTTCGATGCTTTTGATGTTTTTATGTGAAGCACTTTGAATGTTGTTGAAATGTGCTCTACAAATAAACCTGCCTTGCCTCTTCAGTTAGACACACCCAGACCCACCTCCTGGGATGTTTACAGCTTTGTGACTGTTGAATCCCTTCATAACAATTTCATTCATGTTTTCTAAATTTGCTACACAAAATATTATTAATATCTAATTGGTTTTAATTGGTCTAAAAATCATTCAGGTTTGAACCTGGTATAGCATGACAAACAGACTGAAGGAAATATAAAATCACTTGTTAAAATAACTCCACTTGTTTTGGACTCACGCCATCATTTAGCAGTTGGAGTCTTTTTAGTGTCAGAAAAGAGAGAAGATCTAAAGAACAATGTCCAAGCAGAGCAATATTTCCATGAGCTTGCAATTTTTTTTAATTCCTGTGATTTTCCTGCAAAAAATGTCATCAACAGAAGCTGTGCTGAAAGTGTTAACAACATAAAGTGCTTTTTTTTTTTAAACAAAAATCACTTTATTAACAAAAATAACTCCTCATTAACAAACAAAGTCCCAGCTCCTGTTTTCATCACCAAAAAGCAAGACGTGTTTTTACTGTCTTCACATTAAAATGATGATTAAATGTTTGTGATCAAAGGAAGTGATTCCATATTACTGGATGTTAAATGAGTTTTCTCCACACGTCCAGTTGTCAGAGACGTCTCTTTGTTTGTTTCATCCAGCAGGTCTATGTGTTGAATGAACATGAATTAAACAGCATCTAAAGCTCTTATTTTGAAAGGCTGATGTAGTCCTTGTTTCTATATTCCAGTCACAGACGCTCTGTTCTGGAAACATACGCAGCTTTTAGGACTTTTTAAGAGCTTTGATCTCTACGGTTCTCCAAGTTCAATAAATACATAAAAAAAAGATGAGAACTAAAATATTTCTGTGATGTGCAGCATGATTATTATCACAGGACATGAGTACAGATTTATTACTTTATCAGGTAGTTCTTTTTTTTTTTCAACCTGCAAGTTTTTTTACTTGCTGCAATTTTACACAAAAAAAACTCACTTAAAACTCCACAAATTAAATAAAAAAATTTGAGAAAAGCTGCCGATAAATAAAAAAATGTTGATCGGAACAATCACAAAAATACTCATGGAGTAAAATCCTGGAGGGCCTGATTAGTAGTTGGAGGATTTCTACAGAGTCTTTCTCGTGGCAGGAAAGATTGAGAGAAGTGTCTGAGCAGGACTCAGTTTGGTCTCAGGCTTGAATGGTAAATGGTCTGTACTTCTGCAGCGCTTTATCACCACAGCGGTCTCAAAGCACCTCACAGTTTGCCTCCCATTCGCCCACAGAGCTGCCATAGAAGGAGCTCACCTGCCATCGGGAGCAACTCGGGCTTCAGTGTCTTGCCCAAGGACACTTCGGCATGTGGACACGAGGGCCTGGGGATCAAACTGCCAACCTTATGATTAGTGGGTAACCTGCTCTCCCATCTGAACATCAGCCACCACAGTCTTCAATCCAACATTTATCTCCCCCTTCTCAAACCGACATCACTGTTGACTCCCCATGAACAACAGAAGCCTATAAAGATCATAAAGAAGATGTATTTCTATTTCCTGATTCTGCTTTGTTTCAGACCTGCAGGCCTGTTTCAGAGGTTATGAAGCTCTGCTGAACACAGAACTTTGATAACTACAGAGGGACTCGTGTCGCCTCCATCTGCACACTCATCCATAGTTAACCTCCCCGTGAAGCCTGACTGATATTTCCTGTGACACTAACATCAGTTTGTCGTAAGTCGAACTGAATCACACACACCCAAACCAGACCCGGCTCACCCAAAAAGTGTGTTTACATTATTCACTGCTATGAATAAATCACTCCCACTCCTTGATTGTGCAGCATATGTGGGGCCTAAGTTGTGTTCATCTGCCATTCCAGACATCTGTTCAGCTGCAGCCACCGAGGAGCTCTGCTCAGGAGTGACCTATCCTAAGGCGCTGGGACACGAGGATGAAAAATATATGACAAATATAGAAAGGAAAAACACAGAAGTGAGTGCAGAGCGGTGAGTTATTGATGATCTGTCATCCTGTCTCTGGAGCTGCTGCTATTTCTCTTTAGTTTCCCAGAATGTATCCACATGACCTGATCATTTCAAGGTCAAAAGGTTTTACAAGCACTTTTAATCTGACCGATCTGATCGGAAACCTGACGATACTACGTCCCGCCCACCGATGGCTATAACCTGACTGCACCACAGGCCTGTCAATCAAACAGACACGCCCCCAAAAACAGGTCTTCTTGAATCTTCTTTTCTAATGAATGAGGGATTATTTTCAGATGGACCTCCAGAAAACTAATAAGAAGGAGTGACTTTAGCTAACAACACCGAGATAACTGATGGACACATTTTATTCACTTTGGATTTGATGAGAGAAGTTGAATGGGAGTCTATGGAGCCGGAGGCTTTTTGGAGCCAACCTCTAGTGGCACTCGCTGGTATTGCAGCTGAAGACACTTCTGGATCAAAACCATTTTACAGACCTGAAGCTACGAACACGTTTATATACAGTCAGTGTTTGCATATCACGTGAACCCATATTTAATTAAAAATAGAGCAAAGACAACATATCAAATGTTGAAACTGAGAAACATTATTGTTTTGGAAAATATATGTTCATTTTAAATGTGATACAAGCAACACTTTTTGACATTTTAAAAGAGTATCTGTATTTTTTGAAAAGTTAAAAATGTACATTGAAAAGGGGGTAAAAATAAAGAAAACCGTTGGACAATCTTCCACAATATTCCGGGAGGAGCAGGAAACAAGATGGAGCAGATCCCATCAGATGAAACTGTGTGAAAGAGCAGGATGGGATCAGGGACATGGCAGACATCCTACTGGCACAGTCTGCAGTGTTAATTTATCTAGATTAAGTTGTCTTGATCCTGTTCAAAGTGTGACCTCCTCCATACAGTAGCAGGTGCTGAGGCAAGTAAAATGGCCCCGGATGATTGATGCCTTTTCAATTAGTCACAATGTGAGACCTTCACATGTCACTCTCCCCTCCTTATTAATGACACGCTGTGTTAAAACTGGGTGTGTTCGAGAACCTCTGAGTGAGGTTTGTAATTAATGTGCACAGCCTTAAAGACACGAGATGACTGAGGAATCCTCTTATAGGAGCTCGAAGTGTTACATTTAAGCTTTGATTTTATAGTTCTTCATTATCTACATGTTTATAAATGCAACCAGTACATTTCAAAACACTTTTGTGTGCACACATATTAGTATTTACACATTGTACACATAATTTAGCAGAATTTATTAATCATATTTTGCATTTGATAAAGGAAGTTGAATTTGATCCTTCCCTGAGGCCTCCTACAACTGTGTGTACATGAAGAAATCTGATATATTGACATTAAGACATGATTTTAAAGACTATTATTTTACTACACGTTTTAGCCAGCAGCATCAACACTGCTAATTTAATTGCATGTCATAATCAAAACACAAAGTGATTTTCTATATTTTTGTTCTTGTCACAGAAAAAAAAACCCTAAATAAATAATTCCTAGATCCTACTGTATCTGCCTGTGTGTCTATATATTGTACACTATACCTTTGCCTGGTTATAAAGGCTAACAGGTACACGGTATGTGATGTTATCAAAGCTTATTGTAATCTATAGTACCATCCACAGGGTAGTGAAGTCCACAATTTTGGAGAGATGGACTTTTGCTTTGTAAATTCTGGTGTTTTCATGGGATTTGCAGCCGGTAACAAAATCCTTTTTCCTTCAAGTTAAGAAGTATGAACATGAGAGACCTGGTTCGCTGACGAGCTGCCAGAGACTCGGAGGGAAATGGCACCAAAGAAAGCCATTAACCTTTCAGAAGAGGTTGAAGAAATCAAGAGATCTGTGGACCTCTTGTCGACAGAGAGATAAAACAAAGTCGCCGATCAAGAGAAGATTTTGGGGCTGATGGAGGAAGTTCAATCACTCAGGAGAGAGAACGCAGAAAAATACAGAAAGATCATATTACATGGAGAAGGGAGAGCACACCGGAGCAGCCGGGAGGAAGTCGCTGGAGCAGCAGGTCATCAGTTTCCTGAGAGGAAACGAGTTTTATGTTGACAGCAGTGACGTCGAGGCTTGTCACACCCTCCCCAGCAGAAATAAAAACGCAATACCAGCTTACATCATCCGATTCATCAACAGGAAGGACAAAACAGGAGCTTTGAAAACAGGGATGGAGATTTAAAGGGTCTGACATAACACCTACACTTAAGAAGCAAAACAATATACAGGCAACATGGAAGTCAAACTGCAAAATAAACATCAAACTGGATGGCTCAACACCTGAGGCAGGGTATTCCCACTTAAAATGAAATTAGCAAAAGTCTTTCCAATGTACAAAACAGGATACAATCATAAGCTCTCTAACTACAGACCTGTTTTTCTCCTTCACAGTTGTCTCAAATATTGGAAAAAATATTTTATACAAGATAGCGACTCTTGAATACAGTAGAAAAGGAATTAAACAAACTTAATAATTGGTTTGACAAAAACAAACTAACATTGAATTTAAGCAAAATCTAAATGTATAATCTTTGGAAATTCAACCACAAACTTAGAAAGAACATGATAAGTGACGTAGAAGTTGAACAAGTTTCAGAAATGACATTTCTCTGAGTATTAATTGACAACAAATTACATTGGAAGCCACACATAAACTATACTAAAGCCAAAATATCAAAATCAATTACAATACTGAACCCTAACCCCTAACCCCTAACCTGTGATAGGCTGGCGATCTGTCCAGGTGAACCCTGCCTTCGCCCTCAGTGAGCTGGGACAGGCTCCGCCCCCCCGTGACCCTGTTCAGGATAAAGCGGGTCTAGATGATGGATGGATGGAATAAAACCTCCCTACTGTTGCCTGATTCTCTCATTCATCAGCTATTGTGTGGAAGTGTGGGGGAACACATACAAAACAAACTCTCACCCAATCATCATCATCCAAAAAAGAGCAATATGAACTGTCAATCAAACCCGTGACAGAGAGCCAACAGATGCATTCTTCATTCAACTAAAAGCACTCAGATTTAAGCATCTGGTGGATTTCAAAACGATTCAAATTATGTTCAAAGTAAAAAATGAATCATTGCCTGCTAGTATCCAAAGGTTGTTCCGACTGAGACAGTACACAAAACCTGAGAGGAACTATATTTAAAAAACCTCCAATGGGAGTTGCTTTGTGGAATAACTGCAGGGATGAGTTGACAACTTGTGGCACTTTATCAAACCTAAAAAGAATCTTTCAAAATAAAATATTGACTGGATTTGTGATCAATTTGCAATGCGATGTTTTGGCGTTTTATGTCTTTGTTTGTCCGAAACCACCAAACCTGTCATTCTCCTCCCCCCGGCTGTGCCTAGAAATCCTGTCCATGAAGGTCACAAACAGGACCGGTGATGAAGGACAGCCCTGGTGGAGGTCAACACCCACCTGATGGCAAGCAGAGCCACGGGCCATAAAAACTATCTCCAGGGACGTGGAGCATCACCTCACTGGTGGGGAAAGAGCTGGTCTGAAACCAAGCTCCGGGAGACGGGCTGGACTCCATCACATCTACACACCCTACACAAATATTTCAGCATTTAAACCATTACAATGAAAAAAGTCTATCAACCCTCAAACAAAACTGTCACTAATATCTGTGTCTCATGTTTAAAACCTTTAAGAAAAGAAATGACCAAACATCACTCACATTGAGATATGTGTTAGAAATACTGAATTTGTTTTTTTACTTTTATAAAATTAAACAAATTAATTAGAAATGCTGTCCAAGAAATAACACTTTTCTTTCTTTCAGGAACTCTAAATTTACAACAGTAATTCTCTTTAACTGGAATAAACAACACAAGCCAGAAAAACTCCAATTTACCACTCTCTCTTAGACGTACACAAACACACACACACATTATTTTTGAAAACAACAGCAACTTGGGAGCGACCGGAAACTATTTGGTTTCACCTAAAACTGCAACAAAATGCTGATTAACCAGGTTCTAATCAGCAGCTAACACTGATATCTTGTGTGATAGTCTGGTCTTACAATCGCAGCAGCCTTTAACCAACTTTAACCAGCGCTGACCACTGCTGCAGCTACATTCAGAAAAGAACAATTTCACCATCATCAGCCTTATTCACCCCCACTGGACCCTGATTGGTCCACCTGTGCAAATGTTAATGCAAATAGGTTTTCCAGATAATAATCACAGAAAAAAACCCTGAAGCTGTGAGGAACAATGTGGCAAGCGAGCGTCTGAAGATGTCCCTCGTTAACTCTGAGTATTGACGTGGTTGCTTGTAGTGCTATCTGGTAAATCTTATGGGTTTCCAGATCCAACATCATGAAATAAAGCCTCTGCTGCAGCCTGGGTTGGTTAAACATTGGCTATCTTCACCTTGCTACTGAATGCTGAACGACATGTTTTGGCTGAGTAAGTGCAAGTAGAAACTTAAACAACTGTCCAACACACTTGGAGCAGAAATGTCTCCAGCTGTTCCAGACAATTTGCAGAATGAGTATCCTGCTGGTTATAATCTAGTAGTTTACATAATCTTACACACCTACTTCATCCTTCTTTATTAACAAACTTCACACTCGCCACAAGTCAATCAAGTGATCCATGTCAGCTGTAGAAGTACTTAAATAGTACTTCCCTTTACCACCACAAACTTCACAATAATACAGTGTTTTTAATCATTCATCTGCATTTTAAAACCTATTTATTCCACCACACACGTTTCTCTTCAATGAACCGTCTTTTAGCTCATTACATCGCTTGTATTGAGTTACAATGGGTGTTTACGAAAATGGAATACAGTCTATAAAGCATTTCATTTGATAATTAATATGAATTATTACCAATAAGTAAAGATACTACCTATGTGAAGGTACAAAAGCAGCATGTACCTGCAACAGAGGAGTCGCTCCTCTTCAGTTTCATATCAAGACATGTTCTATAAATATTTTAAGCCTTTAGCAGACCGTCCGCGGGCCGTCGGAGCTTTAAGGCCCCGAACATTTTAAGATCTAACAACCACAGCAGGTTCAGGAAGCAGCTTTGTCAGATCACCACTGAACAAACAAACGATTTCAGTATTGACTTAACTTTGTTTTTCTGGCGGCCTACAAACCAACGTTTAAGGTGCATGCCGCCACCTACTGTACCGAGGTGTGCAACATCATGACTTCATGTAGAAGTTATATTCTTGCCCATGACACCTCGCTGAGCCAGTAGGACCTTTTAATTCCTCTTTCCAGAAGCCAATCGGAGCACGTGTGGAGCAGATGTCCCGCCCCCTCTTCTGTTGGTTACAACTGCAGCCAATTATAAGCTTTGTTGGTGATGATTGCCGCTTTGTATAGCTAATGAAATCAATGTGGCTTCCGGGGGCGACTCTCCCGGCTTCCTGACTCTTTGGCTGCGTAAAGATAATAATCCGCCACTCTCGCCTCTCGCGTATGGTCAGAAATTTGTTTGATTATCTGGATTGTAAAAAAAATTATCATGAAAACAATGCCAGATGGACCTTTTACAAACTTTATCATGCGTTATTGTAAACAGTTTGTTTTGTTCTTGTTCTATGTTAATTTTTCACCACACCACTTGTCTCCAAATCACTCTGTCATTTTCTTTACAAAGACCTGGACACAACCTCAGTCAACCTGCGTCAACTATTCATTTTTTGTATTACTGTTATCAGTTTTGAAATCTGGACGACATCAGACGTTATACTGTGGCCCCATTGTGTTGTCCAACTAATACCGCACAGCGTCATCTACAGGCACTTTTTTTTATATAAAAAAAAAAAAAATTATTCAGGAGAGATCAAAAAATCTTCTACTTTATTGTGTTCAAACTCGTATAACTTGGTCAGTAACACCTAAAGTGACTCTGACTGTTGGGGATAAAACTTGTTTCCTATCAATAGAGACCAAACTTGCTTGTACTACAAATGGTCCAAGAACAGCTTTGTTTACTTTGGGTCCGTTTTGATGAAGCGTTTTATGCAGATTTTACTGGAATTGTAAAGGGTCTAAATATGAACAAATTTTCTGCATGGGAATATATTTTCTGTATGTTTTCCAGGGACGACAGTATTGAGAATAGACGATAAGCTGCCGAGCTGCTCTGGCGTGACTACGATCAACCCCTGCTTTACAAAATGCAAGAGTTAAGCGGTGTAATATGTCCACCAATTCCCCAACAGAATTGAATTTTCCCCTCATGACAACACCAGTGACCTGATAGTCATTCATCCCCTAGTGTCTGTTTGGCGGTCGCGTACATTCGGTCACGCTATTGGAGATTACATATCTACACACAAGTAAAATATACAGGATTAGATGCATGTGTGCTATGAATGCATACTGTATGTTGTTGCTTCATTCCCCAGGAGACACCTCATATTTCAACTCTCTGAGGGGACAGACAGCCTCTTAATGCAATCAAGACTTTGGCCTTTTCACTGATCCTACTGGATAAAACCCACTCAGGCAGAATATGTGCTAGCGGCAAATTCAGTAAACACACAACACTGTTAAACTGTACATGAAACCAAATGTGTTCCTCCATGACAGGCTCAGGCACTGAGATGAATATAAAACCCCTCCAGCTCACTCTGGACACAAGACCTCCACAGTGTGACGTCCTGATGAGAGTCAAACGTCTTCTTTCAACATTGAAGAGCAGCTCAACTCCAATCTCTATGCAAAGCCAGCCCCCTGTATGACACAGTGCATTGTGTTATCATGAGGTTTGTCGCTTCTGAAGTAAAGATTCTCCTGTTTGGAGCCGAAAAGCAGCAGGTCTGCAAAAAAGACGCTTTATGAGGTTGTTAAGTAGGTGAAGCTCTTTTTCTTTTTCATAATAACATCAAGGTTTCAGACTTACTGTGAATTACTTGCCGTCTGCAGTTACTGTGGTACCGACAGTCTCTGCGTGGACTAGGAGATGCTGCCGCCGTCAGATCTTGGACTTGATATCAGTGACCGTGTTTCTTTCCAGCAGAGATGGGGTTGAAGATCTGGTGGTGAAACACGTAGCAGTGCAGGCTTGTGGAGGAGGTCAACCTGCGCCCAGGGGCTTCCTCAGGTGAGAAGACGTCAAGGGAATGTAGAGCTGGAGATGGATGGAGCTACACGAGTCCCCCGGGGGCCACTCTCACTTTATCTTAATGTCATTCTCTTCCATCGGTCCAGGCGGGCGAGATGATTGAGGCTGTCCCAGCCAATTGTCCGAAAAGGATTTGAAAGGAATGCGAGTCAATGAGGAGGAGGAGGAGGAGGAGGAGGGATGTACTGTACTATACAGGCCGGGGAAAATAATCACAGGGACTGAGTGTGAGACATACAGGGGATGCAGAGATATTCTGTGGAAGCCAGTTTTAGTTTTTGGTCAACCTGAACAAATTAGGATGAAAGACAAATGAAAGAAAAGTTCAATCAAAACAAAAAAAGTTTTAAATATTAATTGTAAATATTCACAAATTTAATCAAAAACAAAGTCCCTCAGTTTATTAAAAAGCAAAGTATAACCACTCATGTCTGTGCATTCATAAATCTGGAGCAGCCTAGGTTAGCACTAACATGAAACAGGTGCAAACAGCAAGCACTCGTGTGTTCAAAGGAAAAACACGTCTAAAGCTCATTCAGTAACAAACTACTTGTTTTTTTAAATACACAAAAAGTAACGTAGGACATACTTTGAATACCTACCCATTGTCATGTTTGTCAGAATCTGGGGTCTCAAAATCACAACCAGAAACACAAATAACATAAAGAAAACACTTTAGTGAGGAAGATGTAGATGACCAAACGAAATACAGTACATCCAAGGGAAATCCAAAAACAATCAAAAAGACCGTCCAGGGTCCAGAAGCCAGGCAGCAGATTCACAGACAGAGGTACCAAAAGAAAAAGTCAAAAACAGAGTCCACCAGGGTAAAAACACCAAAACGTACAGATTATTATTATTTAGGAGATAGGGAGCACACAGACTTCATACACAAGAGGTCAGGACATGATTGAACACAGCTGGAAACAATCAGGGAAGAAAAGCAGACACAGGCGGGAAGACCAGAGGACAGGAAGTGAAGACAACAGAAGGAGAGTTACCAAAGTAAAACAGGAAATGCTCATGAAAACCTTAAAGGAAAGAGAGAACACAAGGAAATAGTTTCGGCTCATTACTCGCCTTAAAATCACAATTACTTTTACATTTCTTTTGATGTACATGAGGTTTGAACATGAAGTCTTTGATTGGCAGATTTGACAAGCCTTAAATCCCTCTTCACGCTAAGCTATGCAAACTGACTCCAACTCCATATTTAAGATCCAAACATCAGATTACTGTCAGTCTTTTATTTGAGTCTCAGAACGAAATATGATAAATGTATTCTCCAAACGTATATCTGTTCCTTTAAACAGCTGATATCCCGTTTACTTTTAGAAGTGTCACCTGCTTCTGCACATTCGCTGTTGTCCCTGGAATAACTGCTGATTTAGTAAAACCCTAATGGGAATTTTCACAACAAAAGATAGATATGTGTGGATAATTATTAAGTGCATTTTTCAAATGATTTGAAATCAGGATTGCTGAATAAATCAGAGGTCTTTGAGGGGTTTATTCTCCTTTATTACTTTCTCTCTCCTCGTCCTTTTTATCATTTTATTCAATAATTTTTTTTCTCTGTGTACAATTCTGCAAAACAGGATAATCATCATGAGGATAATCTCAATTAGGAAGGTACAAATATGATTCATTCAGCGATTGTTTGTCGACAGGACTCAGCTGAAGCAAAACAAAGGAGGCCGGTGGAGTTGGAGGGAATTATCGTGTACGTGATGAAACTGGGATCAGCGCTGTAATTTGTTTTGGGCGTTTTTAGCTCTGGAACTGGCAGTCGATTGGTCGATTGTTAAGTTGTTGATCTGTGACCATGCCCTGTTGATTTAAGGCTCTTTTTGTGGATTTTGAGACAAGTAAAAATCCTAAAATGTTGATTTGAATGTGGAACTCCATCCATAGAAATAATACATACTGCAAAACAAAGTGAAATTCACCGAGGAAGTATCCGTGCTCTTCACCACACACTTCAGATGGTGGCACCCGACATCCTGCCAGCCTCATGAATAAATTATTTCACCCCTCACTGCCAAACTGTGCTACAATGAGCTAGACTGTATTTTTGCCATTTAAATATCTGAGCCCATTTTCATGCAAATGGGAAATTTATTGTCACAAACCATGTAATGCTGGCACTAACACCTTATCTTAATGAATATCAAGTGCGGCTGTATTTCCCTGCTGCAATAGCTCACTAATCAAGTTTTAGTTGGAGTGTGATTCATAAAGGGACGATTCATGGCCTCTCGACTTACACTCCGGTTCCGCGGCCTACACGACTGCGTTATGAGGATTGATGAACTCATCCATCAGATTGATCGCCAGCATTCTACCAAATGAAAATGATTATCAAATTACTGTGGCCGCGCCGTTAAAGGACCCTCCACTCGTAAAACTCGGAAGTTAGAGCTTCTCTGAACCCACTCAATTAAAAAGTACGAGGTAATCGCCTATACATGCTGTTAGTTTGAGTTATGGTGGTTAGTGCAGTCCCTCGCCGCTGCTACTCCGAAGTCTATCGTGCAATTACTTAAGAAATGATACATTAAACCTTTGAAAGTACCAAAGGTTTAAGTTCAGGTGACCTTTAAAAGTGCAGTGAAGTTAAACAGAAAGTTGGACTGGGAGAGGTTTTTTTTATTAACACGGCTCGGATGTGAAACATAATCCTTAAGCCTCCCTCGACGGTCCGTAGCGTGACACGACTTCTTAGTCCATAAGCCAAACATTTATTTGAATCAAAACCTGAAAATGAATTAAGCCTCTTTGCATGTTTATCGGTTTGTTTTTGACCTTTCACACCAGCAGAGTCTCCGGTGTAAACAGTCGGCCTGTTGTTGACCACTGACTGACTTGCAATGTGTACATATACACATACTATTAATATACAAATTAAAAAGTCACGCAGAATATTTAGTCTCCTTTGGTGTGTATTTTAAAACTCGACCCAGCCTGATATTTCAACTTGGCTAAAAGGTTGTGAATTCATTACAATGCAAATGTTGCAAGTTGCTTTCTGTGATTTCTGTTTCATAATGATCTAAATGTGGCTCGGAAAAGTAATAAACTAAAACATTTACTTACAAACCTTTTATGATGTCGGCAACGTTTTGTTTTTATCAGCAATTTTTGAATTGAATTCATCTTTTAATTCCTCTTACCCGTCCTATCTCATGTTTATCCTTCTGATTAACTGTAACTTTTAATATTTTTAATGTATTCTCTGCATCTTTTACACTCAATTTTAGTTTCAAGTTCTTATCTCACTATTTTACCGTTCTTATTATCATTTTCGCTTTTAATCTATCTTCTTCATTTCTATTATCTCCACCGTCTGCATTTTGTCTCAAAGTGGTTTTTAAATCGTTTTATTTCCTTTTAATTGGTTTTGAATTGTGTTTTGAATTTGTTCTCAAATTGTATTTTATTTTTCAGGTAGACACCTGTCTGTCTTATTATTGGCCTGTCAATCATCTGTGAAGCACTTTGAACTCCACCAAAATGTACAAAAAGTGCTCTATAAATCAAGAAGAAAAAGGTCCGTAAAGTGTTGAATGTAAAGTCACTGCAGGCCTTCGTGCTGAAAAAGACACAGAACTCCTGCGAAATGGAAAAAACACTTTCATCCTGAAACCTGTTTCAAATCCAAAGCAATGAAAAAAAAAATCTTCATTGGAGAAAAAAAACAGGAAGTCTGACATAAAAATTCTCTTGGATGTTTAATTGTCTACAAACTAAGAAATTAAACTGTTAATGGATGCTGTCGGCTTCTACAGAAATAATAATTATGTAAAAAATACAACGTGGTGAATTATTTGATTTGAATGTGAAACACCAAACTGTGCAACACTGCTTCATGACTGAAACACTGTCATCATCTTTGGATTGTGGTTTTGCCAAAAACTGAATACCTGCTGCATATTTTAAATCTTTATTCAATTCAAAGTTATGCTGCAACTAAATATCAGCGACATTAGTATTTACCCTCAAAATAACTTCTTTACATTATGAGCACATACTATAGAAATACCCCTCAGGTTGAATGCAGATATGTTTGTTAAAAACACAGGAAAAGTGAGATGAAAAACAAAAACATTCACTCTCACTAATGCAAACTGAGCTTTTAATTCCTGCTTTTGGTTAACAATCAAAATGATCTTGCTCCGCTGTGGAATTCCTCGACTTTTGTCAATAAACACGCTTCCTCTGAAATAAGAGCTTTACATGAACAGAGATGATCATTGGCCCGAATGTAATACTCTCGCTTTCTGAGAGGAAAAATGACAACAACTAATTCCCAGAAGGCTTTGGTCCCTTTGTTTTTGACAACTACTTCAATTACCACCATATGACACTGGGGACAAGGTGACAAACATGTTGCTGTCTGTGTGCACACCAAATTGTTTGTTTGCTCTCACAAACCACCAGGTTGAGTTAATACCTCACAGCCTTCGCTGGATTAGACAATTTGGGAGGCGTCAATCAGCAGCCCCGCCCACTACCTTTTTCACAGTCGCCAACCTGTGGGCCAATCGAAAAGCAGAGAGGAGGCATCACCCGCCACCTTTTCCCCCTTTGCTCTCTCCGTCTCCGTGTCCTTTTCTCCCCTCATTCACGGAGGATCAAGCTTCCGTAATCCCTGGATTTTATATCCACCAAAACAGCTTGGGCCCATCAGCAAATTGCGATGGCATATGGTATAGGTTTATGATTCATCTGGCACATGCATAGCAATGAGAGCCTCATCATCCGCGGGCAAACACCGCAAAAATATCGTAATGTTAAACGATGCCAGCCGCGGAGAGAACTGGCACCGGCCGTGTGGGAGGGCTGTGTTTGTTCGGCCCAGCGAGCGCAGCAGCTGAGGTTGTAAACAACGTTTCAGATCTGCCCTCCCTCCTGCAGGCCGGCCCAGATTAGGGACTGGCACTGGGAGTGGACGCTCCGACAAGAACCCGTCTGCAGAGGGAGGAAGAGGAAGATGCAGAGACAGGAAGAGGAAGATGCAGAGACAGGAAGAGAGACGGAAACAGCCCTCAAGAATGAATTCGTCTCTTTCGCAAAACCCAAATGTGAATTTTTCATCAAATCCAAAGTGAATAAAATGTGTCCATCAGTTCTCTCGGTGTTGTTAGCTAAAGTCACTCCTTCTTCTTAGTTTTCTGGAGGTCCATCTGAAAATAATCCCTCATTCATTAGAAAAGAAGATTCAAGAAGACCTGTTTTTGACGTCACTGTGGGCTGCTGCTTTTCTCTTGAATCAATGTAATTTGCCTTCTCACCTCTTTGCTGGATAACTTTGCACTTTGCTGCAGCGGAAGCTGAGCCAGGTTTAACTCTGTGGTTTTGTTTTGTCGGGGCCTCTTGTGTTGGTTTTCCCTGCTGTGTCGACTGACTGGCTCCATTCAAATTAATTAGAGAGCTGCGATTTCAGGGAGGGCTGATTGGTCGGAAGGCCAGCTGAGGGACTCGTGGCCAATAAATGTAGCTGCTGATGTGAAACTCCTTAAAAAATGTACCTCAACATCACTGTGCTGGCTACAGATATACCAAATGCAGACAGGAAGACCTGTGACCGGTCGGCTCGTATATTTTCCTGCGAGGGTGTGATGCTGAAAACCGTCTGTTCACCATCATCAAAGCATTTATACAAAATTCTGACAGTTAGAGAACCTCAGGACAAGCTAAGATAAAGCTAAGCTCTTATCTCATTTTAAAAGTGATGCACATCCTGAACACTTCTCAGTTGTCTGCTTTGCTGGCTGGTAATCTGCACTAGGCCAGAACAACATCAGGGTCTTTTCTTTAGTTTTCTCTTTACACAGCAAAATACAAACTGCTGTATTCAAAGTACTGTTAATGACAAGTTTGTTCTTTGTATTTGCACCCACGACAACCAGAGGTATGACTGCATGTTTTAGAGATGTTACGATATCTCAAGAACGCCTTCACGGAATTTCTTGAAATTTAAAGACACATTCACTGAGATTCAAAGATGAGTTGGTAGATCCTGTTGGTCAAAGGTCAAGGTCACTGTGTTGAGGGCTGGGTATCATTAAACAGTTTTCGATACTGGTACCGATACCTTAACTTCCACACCAGTTCCTGAATAATATTTTTTTCAAAACCAATTTTATAAAATCCAATTTAAGAAAAATCCAATTTTATTACACTGTACAGTTTCCATGCAATTAAGAGAGGGAGAGTGAAACCCAGGTTATTTTCTGTAGCTACAATGAACGGATGTTCCTTAAACACCTCACATGCTATCAGTAGATGCTAAATACCACTTGTTTTCTGATACACAATGAAGCAATCAGCCCAGGCCAATGACTTCAATAAAATATTCATTTCATGTCTTGTACACTGTCAGAAATACAACCACAATTTTCACATATGAAGACTAAACCCAAAATGTAGAAACAGGACATGCAGGTAGGACAGCAGGTCTGAGACGGGAAGGGAAGTGAGAGGAGAGGCTCCGAGGACAGCGAGCTTACTGGCGGACGTGGCTGAGTGGCGTGTCACCGAGTAGCAACCATCAGTGATATCATCAACCATCAGTGATGTCATCGTTGGTTTGTGAACGTTATGAATCCTCCAGTTCAGATTCTGTCCGTCACCATCTTGTTAGTTCGGAGCGGTTTGGAGCAGGAAGTGACCATATTTGGACGAGCCAGAGGTGGATCTGACCGATCTGATCGGAAACCTGACGATACTACGTCCCGCCCACCGATAGCTGTAACCTGACTGCACCACAGGCCTGTCAATCAAACAGACACGCCCCCAAAAACAGGTCTTCTTGAATCTTCTTTTCTAATGAATGAGGGATTATTTTCAGATGGACCTCCAGAAAACTAAGAAGAAGGAGTGACTTTAGCTAACAACACCGAGATAACTGATGGACACATTTTATTCACTTTGGATTTGATGAGAGAAGTTGAATGGGAGTCTATGGAGCCGGAGGCTTTTTGGAGCCGACCTCTAGTGGCACTCGCTGGTATTGCAGCTGAAGACACTTCTGGATCGGAACCATTTTACAGACCTGAAGCTACGAACTCTTTTATATCCAGTCTGTGGTTGTTCCCGACAGAAATGAGTGAAAGTCAGCGGCTGTGGAGGAGCGGGAGCAGAGTGTGAAGGCTGGCTGGACAGAGGCTGAGGGATGGTGGTTGGCAGAAGGAGTAGACTGGTGAAGCAGGCAGATAATCGTGGAGACAGGGAACAGGTCTCAGCAACTCAATGGCTTGAATCACGGTACATTGACAAACCGGGGATTGCGCGATGAACCCGCAGGGACTGGTCATCAGAGAGGTGAGCAGGTGTGCAGAAAGAGAGGGGATGACAAAACCACAAAACACAACACACCACGCAGGCGACAGACATGATGGACTTCAGGGAAAAGTGATGTCCTTACAGCAGCAGCACCACATACCTCCTGTAAAACATATTTGTTTTTGTAGCAAAACAAAAGCAGGATTCACCAAAGTTACCTCAGTTCTCATTAGTATCAGAGCTTCTCACCCTCAGACATAATCCACTACATTAACACCATTTCCAAACATCTGCTGGAGAAGTCAGAGGCGATCTGCTGCCTCTTCAGCTCATGCCTCTCTGGAAATGTGACATGATTACATACAAACACCTCCAGCCAATGTTCCCCTCTGCCTTCATTAAAGCGCAGCACAGAGCGCTGCTGGCAAGGTGAGTCGACCCGGCTCCGCCCCCACCGGGTCAGCCCAGGCTCGCACGGCCCCACGCGATTGGCTCAGAGGGCCGTCCGTCAGCGCGAGTACCGGGTCAGTGTGGGTTCAGACGGGGAGCAGAAGTGACCGCGTCTGCCTGCGTGGATCTGCGGCTCAGAGGAGGTCTGCCATGAGCTGACAGCCAGTATGTTGGAGGTTTATCATTAGCAGTCTCCAGACGGCCGGCCGACCCCTCCGGCCGGACAGGTGATCTCGCCCGGCCGTCTGACTCAACATATGCCCCCGTGGAGCTTCAACACACATATTGTGCCATCATTATTTCATACCTAGCAGGAGCATCAGTGAGCACAGCCCAGATTTAGGCTGTTGTGAAAAGAGGATTTTATTAGGTGGGAGACGGAAACAAAGTGCAGAAATCTGCAACCTCGTATTGTGTAGGACATCAATTGAAATACAGTTTTTCACACAAGCATTTACAAAAGAAAGAGAAAAAAACTGGATATTTTTGTCATTTAGATAATCTCCTCTCCACTGCCAGAGTGCGATCTAGAAAGATCAATTATTTTCTGATCACCAACGTTGCAGGATCTTTGTACTGTCTACTTCTCTGAACACAGAAACCCTCATTACATCTCAGACCATGAAAATGTTCCAACATCAAATGTTTGTATTTTGTATGTTGAGGCGTCTCATTTAATTCCAACGTTTTTATTTGAAGTTTTATTTGAGTCTGTAGAAACAGTGTGAAACAATATTTGGCTTTGTTTGGTAAGCTTGATAATCATTTCTGTATCATCCTTATTAGCGATGAATGAAATTTGCTGTCAGTCTCTGACAACATGATTTCTTCTGACATCATTAAACACTCGACCCCGCCCACACGAGCGACCTCAGACCAATCAAAACTATCCTTACGTGTGTGGGCGGGGTCGAGTGTTTAACACTGGTTGCAGTGTTGTAGCAACAGTACAAGATCAATTATTGTGATTGGCTGTGAACATTTAAACAGCGATGAGGCTCCGCCATTACTTGGTCCATTTTACCTGACTTCACTATACTTAGTTCAAGTTATGGCAGAATGAAACATGCTTCATCAATAATGTAGGAGATATACAGTAAGTCATTTACATAAATATGACCAACTAAATGCTCATAATGCCTAATGAGCCATTTCTTCACGAGATTATGAAACAGTATTTTGTTTTATAATTATTACTGATTCATTCAAGCAGTATTTTGATGTTGCAGCTGGTAGAAGTGGAACTTTAGACACTTTTGTGGGATATTGTGTGTATTTTTTGTATAATAGTGCAGATTTGACATATGCAGACTGTTATAACAGGTATTTTAAAAAAATGAAAATACTATTAAAATGTTAAAAAAGAAAAAAAATCATGCTACAAACCTTTTTTTTTTGGGGGGGGGTGGGTGATAAAAGAAGCCCGTTTCCTTAAATGGTGTGTAGCCAATAAATGACCTAACATCTAAAACAAACAAAAAAACAACAAAAAAGTTTACAAAAAAAGAAGTTGCCTCGTTCTGTTTGGCACCACAATGTTGGAGGTTTAGTGTGCAGCCCTGTTGTTGTTGTTGTTCAGTCAACGCGTCATATTTTGTAAGTAAAACCTTTTTTATGTTAAATCTTAACCAGCCAAGCTTTAACTGTAAAATAAAGGCAGTAAAAACACATCAAAACTCCATTATCTTTACTGTCTACTTAAGTTAGTTGACTTTAAGCCTTTGTAAAATAAGACATTTTATTGTCTCCTGGTTAATTCTGATCAAGTTTTATGTTTGGACTTATATGTTCTCTCTTGAAATAACTGTACACCATCACTGACACACAGTCTAATCATCTTACAGGCGTCCTAAATCTTTATCAGCATATACAGTATAGTATACCGGGCTTTAAAATTCACAGCGAGCTCACAGAAAAGAGCATCAAGATAAAGCTCTGAAATCCCAAACCGTCGAGCTCTCCTAATCCCCCCACCTGCATTTCCATCGCCGTCGCTGAACAGCAGCCCTCCGCATCGCCTGAGAAGGGGATTTAGTTGTAATGCTCTCAGAAATACAATGCATAAAATCAAGTGTCAACTCTAACAAGCTGTTCTTAGGGCGGACGGGCTGGCCTCTGGATCCGACAGGGTCTGGGCTCCGGCTTTCAAAGGTTAGCGGCTGCACAGCGTCGCAGCATTTGATCCCACAGTTACCCAAATTTCAGAGACAACTGTGCAAATCGGGATAACCTGGGAAGCCAGACGGGCTTTTCGGGGGGCAACAGCTGCTTAAGTCCATTCACTGGCTGCCAGAGAAACTTTATCAGGGGAAGTGGAGGTTGAGATTTTATGGCAGCTAAGCCCCCTCCATCAAATTGCGAAAACAGAACCTTGTGGCACAGCTCAGGATGGATTTAGGAGTTTGCTCGGTGTTTTCTTGGCTGTGAGCGTTAATATAAAAATAGAAGAATGCAAAGACCTTCGGGTGCTGTTGTCCTCGTGTGCCACTTTTATTCCAAGCGGGATTTTAGGTTTCGGATCATCACAAATACAACAGTGAAGTATTTTCCTCCCAAAAATCATAACTGCTGCAGCGACGCTCACCGTGCAGAGATGCGAGTTTCACCAACTTTAGTCAGAAAATAATCGTTTAAATTCATTTCTTTTCTACAGATCATCGGGTTTGTCTTTTGTATCTTATTTGTTAATTTCTTTCCTGCTAAAATAAAGAATATTTGCAGCGTCTAAGCTTCTTTAAACACACGACATCTTTTGGGTAATTCAGCTGCTTTATTCTTCTCTCAGATGTCTTTTCATCTCCAAACTATTTTGTTTGTTCTCGTACGACAGTGAGTTATATGTACTGAGCACATTTACATATTGCATGATGTATAAGCTTGAATGGCAGCGTGGTATATGAACACACTCCAGTATGAAGTCATGGCAATTAAACAAATGAGTGATTTTTTTTAACAAAAAAAACACTAAAACTGTGTAAAGACTTTCTGGGAGATAAACTGAGCATCTCTGTGGTTCTTAAATGTTTTTGTTTTAATTTATATAATTATATAATTTATATATTTTTTTGTCTTTAAATGGATTTGTTTCTTTTTGTTTAACTTCTCGTGTCATTTATCTTGCATTAGATGTTTTTGCAGGCAGTCAACTTGTCTTCGCTAGCCGCTCTTTGTCTCTTTTCGTATTCAGTTCCACATTTCTGTGTTATTGCTTAGTTTTATAACTACAGAAAATTCATCAGACATATTAAGATGAAGTATGAAGAAAGAAACATTTTCCAAGTAATTAAAAGTCCACACCTTTGCTATACAAGCCGCCTGATTTTGAAAGGTTTTCTTTGTATTGAAAAATGAGAAATATTTAAAATAGCAAAATGTGGATAATGTACTGTAGGAAGGCGACCGGTCTATTTCCACATCCTCTCCGTGTGAGCGCTGATGTGGCTCAGAGAGCTCCACTGGTTCAGAATCAGATCTGATCAGTCAGGCCGTGAGGTTCAATCCTGGATTTGAACTGCAGATCTTAAAAAATATGGTTTGTTTTATCTGCAAAATGCTTCTTCCATCCATCCATTATCTAGACCCGCTTTATCCTGAACAGGGTCACAGGGGAGGGAGGGGGGGGGGGAGCCTATCCCAGCTCACATAGGGTGAAGGCAGGGTTCACCTGGACAGATCACCAGTCCATCACAGGACCAACACAGAGAGACAGACGGAGACAAAGACCGTCCACGCTCTCATTCACACCTCAGGGACATTTGTAGAACCACCAGTTAACCTGAGGTTCATGTTTCTGGATGGTGGGAGGAAGCTAGAGAACCGAGAGAACCCACGCAGGTACACGGAGAACCTGCAGACTCACACAGGAAGGCCCGGATTCGAACCCAGAACCATTTTGCTTTGC